>NC_081180.1:63449297-63575707 GCF_029867415.1 Vicia villosa
ACAACTCATTAATGAAGTAAACTCTTCAATTTCTAGAGGACAAACATTTTTTAAAAGAAAATATTTTGACCTAGGACATTTTTGATATATGAGAACTTCACTCTTCAAAAGTCTCAAATTCCAGAAGCGAACAAAGTAAGTAAATACATACCTCGGAGTTTTATCGAGAATTGGTTGAGTTCTTCTTGCAATCCCAAAATCTGTTCTATGTCCATAAGCGCTTCATCTATAGATGTGAGTTATGAGAGGGACACCAAACCCAGAAGAGTCTCTTCAGATGGTTTGAAGGAGGATCTGGTTCTTACTGGTTCAGTCTTGTCACCTAGAATCAATTCTTCAGAAAGTGATGATCTAGGTCTGTGCTTCCTCAGAGGAGTCTGAGATTCAAAAGCTTCTGGTTAAACATTTTCAGATTCCTTTATCTCTTGTTCTTTTGCAGAAGCTTCATTACCTTTAGATCATGAATAGGTAATCTCCATATCTGCAAGCTTTTCAACTAGCTTTGACTTTTTAGTGTCAAGCTTATCATCAAATCTAACATGAGTTGATTCTTCAACAATACATGTTTCAGTGTTGTATACTCTATAGTCTTTTGAGCGTTCAGAGTATCCTAACATGATACATTTATGTGCTTTAGAATCAAACTTGTTATGATTTTCCTTACTATTCAGAATAAAATAATTACATTCGAAAGGATGAAAATATGAAATGCTGGGCTTAGTATTCTTCCACAATTCAAAAAGACCCTTACCCATAATAGGTCTGATAGAGACTCTGTTATGAATATAACAAGATGTGTTAACTTCCTCTGCCCTGAAAAGCTTTGCCATGTTAGTCTCATTGATCATGGTTCTAGCCATATCTTGCAAAGTCCTATTCTTCCTCTCTATAAATCCATTTTATTGTGGAGTTATAGGGCATGAGAAATCATGGGAAATGCCATTCTCATCAAATAGCTTCTCAAACAGTTTATTTTCGAACTCACCACCATTATCACTTCTAACTTTGACAATTTTAGAGTTCTTCTCATTTTTCACTTAACTATAGAAGGCAGTGAACACTGAATGTGACTCATCCTTGTGTTTTAGAAATTTAACCCAGGTCCATCCACTGTATTCATCAACAGTGACTAATCCATACTTCTTACCATTGACATAAGCAATTTTCACTAATCCAAACAGGTTAATGTGTAGAAGCTACAAAGGGAAATTTTTTCTGAGCGATTACCAATAGAAGGGATATAACAATTACCGATTGTTCACGAACCTATCATCTTCCCTTTCTAATCACATCCAAAACCTATGACGCATTCAGGCTTACGTTTCAGGCTTTGGAACATACGCCTTCTTCCCGTCATGTGTCGCGAGCAGCCAAAGTCCAGGTACCATGACTGATGTTTTAACTTTTCTGCTAAGGATATTTTCAACATTGATTATTCTTCTTAGGTACCCATAACTTCCTGGGTTCTTTCTTATTAGTGTTCCCAGATTTTTAAACAAGTTTGAGTTTAGGAGCAGAATAAACATATTTGCAAGAATTAAAACAGTAGGGTGTAGCTATTGGTTTTGCCTTGGGTTTAGGAGGAGGTTTTTCCTTAGGAACAAAACCAGCAGAAACAAAATGAGAGTGGAACACATATGGTTTATCTTTTTTTTTTATAATCAGATTCTTCATCTGAATCATAACCAATGCCTCTAGTATCGTTTCTGTTAACGCCATAGACCATCGAGTCCATAATGTTTTTCCTAGGATTCTATCTACAAATTTCTGGAAATACTTGTCATACTTCTTTATGACATCATCAGTACTCTCAGAAGTTTCTAGAGGAATTTTCTTCTCAGGTTTAAAACTCATACTTTTGAGAGCAGAGTTTTCATGCTTAAGAAAAAAGTTATATTCATTCATGATGGAGAATTCTTCCTTAAGCTTACTGTGTTCCTTAGAAACAGATTCATGGACCTTTTTTCAGTTCCTTGAATTTGATATGAAGTTCTCGATGTTTTTACAGAATCTCTAATAAAGAATAAGTTAAATCCGAACAAGATATGTCAAAAAATACCTCTTCTACGTCTGAGTCATATTCTTATTTTGCTTCTGATTGGATCTTCTCATCAGATCCTCTAATGCTGGTCATCAGTGCCATATTATTTTTCTCACCTTTGGAGTCATTTTATGAAGAGTCAGAATCGTCCCATGTTGCCATAAGCCTTTTCTTATTGCCTTTTAAAGCTCTCTTCTTGGGCTTATCCCTATGGAGCTTGGGAAACTCATTCTTGTAATGGACCGACTCTTTTTATTCGTAGCAAGTGACATCTCTGTTGCTACATAACTTCTTTAGTCTAGAAGTAGACTAGAAGCGACCATATGTCCTTCTTGCTTCTCTTAACTTGTTGCCTTGCTTCCTCTTCCAGAGTTGGTTAAACCTTCTGGAAAGAAGCGACCACTCATCTTCATCTTCATCAGAATCTTCCACTGATTCTTCCTCCTCTTTAGCCTGAAGAGCTTTAGTCTTCTCATACTTTCTGACACATTTTAGAGCAACTGCTTTTCCTATCTTATGAGGTTCATCTTGTTCCAGTTCTATTTCATGACTTCTTAAAGAACTAACAAGTTCTTCAATAGAAGTGTTTTCCAGATCTTTGGGAAGTTTGAGTTCAGTTACCATCGTCCTTCATCTTGTTCGCAAACTTTTGATAATCTTCTTCACGTGATATGAAGTTGAGTACCCTTTGTTCATAACCTTTAGTCCTGTAACAAAAGTTTGAAACCTTAAGAACATGTTCTCAATAGTTTCATCGTCTTCCATCTTGAAGGCTTTATACTTTTGACTCAAGGCAGGATCCTTGGTCTCTTACCCTCATGATTCATTCTCAAACAATCAAATATAGACTTAGCAGAGTCTTTATTTTTGTTATCTTTACATACTCAGTATAAGAAATTGCATTCAATAGAATGGTTCTAGCTTTATGATGATTCTTATAATCTTTCTTTCGTTGATCGTTCATACTTCTTTCGATCTTGTTTCCACTCGCATCCACAGGATGTTCGTAGTCATCTACTATCATATCCCATAAATCTACATTGTGACCAAGAAAGAAAATTTCTATTAAGTCCTTCCAGTACTCAAATCTTTCTCCGTCAAATACTGAAGGTTTGGCATTGTAATGATCTCTTTAATTGATAACTGGTGGAGCGCGGTGGTGGAATGGCCATTGTGTTTCGCAGAAAATTCTGGATCTTTATCTGACACGGTTAAGTGTTTGATAAACAATCAATACCAGAATCGAAGCTCTGATTCCAATTGAAGGTGTGAGAAACACAAGAAAAGGGGGTTGGAATTGGGTTTCAACGTTTAAAATAAATTCTTCCCAAGTAAAAAATGAAGAACATAGGAACAAAATAAATGACACAATTATTTTTTATCCTGGTTCACTGTTAACGAAGTTAATCTAATCACTACAACAAATAACGCCTTTAACCTCAGACGCGAAATGCATTTTACCTCGACAAGGGCATCAATGTAACGAGGGGCGTCATGACTATTACACGTAGATAAAGAAATACGAGTAAGAAAGTAATATAGTCATGTTTTTATGAAATTATTCTTAAGATCCATTGATGTATTTGTTAGACATGCAATCACAAAATGGTAAATAGTGAAAGGTTTGAGTAAGTGGGGAAAGAAAGAGTTGGAGAGAAGAGAATTAGAGAGAGTATTAAGGGTGAAAATTTTCCACTTTCATTCATTGTACATTACAAAGATACCACTAGGGCATATATATATATATATATATATATATATATATATATATATATATATATATATATATATATATATATATATATATATATATATATATATATATATATATATATATATATATTAGGATACAAAAGCATCAAGCCAAAAAAAAATAAAATATCAGACCTGTAACCGCTTACAAAAAATTTATAATCGGTTACTATTACTCATAACTTAACAAATAGTGATAACTGGTTACAACTTACAACACTTCAACTACTAAAATATTTATCAAGGAAAAAATAATAACTTATGAGTGATAGCTATATTATTGATTAGAGACTTGAAATGTTTAATATAGAATAGAGTAAATATTTTTGTGCTTCATTCAATATTTTCTATGGACGAATAGAAAACTTTTTTATTCCTAAAAAAAAAACTCATTATTAATGTTTTAAACATATATCACAAATTCTTAAAATTAATTTATTTATAAGCTTAAAAACTTTGATAATAGAGCTCTCTATTTTATTTTGAGAGTTAAAAAAAAGATTAACTTAAGTATTCTATTGATCTGAAATGAAATGTTGCGTTTCTATAATCACGGTCTCATCTTACCATTTGAAAAAAAAAAAAACTATGCTGGACTTGTTTGACTTCTAAAGAGTCGTATTGACTTGACTTTTATAAGCACCTATATCAATAATTACCTGAGGTATCATACTATCTACTCTCTATGTATTGTGTTATATTTGACTATTACACAAATTAAAAAAAAAAGTAAAAATATAATAATTTGACTAATTATTTTTATTAAATATTAATATATTTAAATTTTGATAATTATTTTAAAATGTAACATTTATTTTAGAAAAGATGGAATATTTTTTAATCTTATTTTTATTGGAAACTTTCTTAAATATTATACTTCTTTTGATTTCTATTATAAAATGAGTAATTTTTTGAATTTGTTGAATAATTATATAATATACTTAATATATTGATTATTCAATAATTTTGAAAAAAAAAATTAATAACCAGAGGAAATAGTAGTTGAAAGTAATTGTTAGTCTGTAAACTTTATTTATTTTTATATAGTCGTCGTGGGTTCACGTGGGTATACAAATAAAAAAATTGGATGGATTCTACTTTAAGATAAACTATGCATCATTTTTCATAAACTTAGGCTAACAAGTTTTTTTTTTTTTTTGATAGGCAATGAAATTCTCATTCACACAGAGTATAAGGGATACTCGCCCAAGTTACAAAAAAAGTTCGATACCGAACCTCATAAAAAATCCAGAGGATGTTGGTTCCAAAAGAAAAAACAACAAGGTACAATATGTTTTTGGTCCATCATGTTCCACTGCCAAGAAATCAACTTAACCTTGTCAACGATGTCGGCGACACTAACCGATTCATCTTTGAAAATAATTGCATTCCTTTTGCACCAAATTGTCCAGCAAACTGCCAACCAAATCAGGAGAATCTTCTTGGGACGAACTTTACCCGCTAACCGATTCCAAAAGCTCATCAAATGATCCACCAAATTTTGATCAGCTGCAAAATCTATTCCAAGCCACGCAGAAATACGACACCAGACCATCCTAGTGAATGGACAGGACAACAATAAATGATCCACCGTTTCCGGACAGCCGAAGCAGAACATACACACCTTATTATTATCGTCCGTTATGATTTTCCTTCTACTCAAATGATCTCTAGTTGCTATCCTATCTATAATACATCGCCAACCGAAAACAAGAATCTTGGATGGAACAAGCGAATCCCATACACGAGATATTGCCAACAGTTTACTATCCGCATACAAGATATGATTGCAACTATTACTTAAGATCTCATAACCAGAACGAACCGTAAAGGTACCTGACGGATCTTTAAACCACTTAAACGTGTCCTCCGTTCCAGCAGAAACTTCCACCCCAAAAATAATGTTATCCAGCTCGATCAGTTGAGTTAACGCCACTCCCGTTACGACCAAGATTTCCCTACTTAAGTCCCAATGCCACGAACCATTCCGATAGAATCCCATTTCTGCAACTGAAGCATTCTGATCTGCAACTTCCTTAAACAAATCCGGAAAAGCTTCAGCGAAGGAAACACCCCCAAGCCATTTCGATTTCCAGAACATAATTCTGTAGCCATTTCCCAGCCTTGCAGTCACACTAGACAGAAACCAGTCTTCCTTGAATTTGTTATCAACTTGAGGAATTATGTCTCTCCACCATAGGGAAGACCGACCCACGCTTCTAGACGGCGAACCAGCTAAAACACATTTTTCTAAAGAACCGTAACGGTATTCTAGCAGAGGCCTCCAAAGCGCATCACTATCCTCCATAAACCTCCACCTCCATTTTGCTAACAAAGTCTGGTTTGTGAACTTCACACTTTTGATGCCTACCCCGCCGTCTTCCTTACGACGACAAACGTCCTTCCATTTCACCCACGAAATGCTCCTTTTATCCATGCCCCCACTCCAAAAAAACTCCCTCTGGATTCTTGCCATCACCTTCAGAATAGCTTGCGGTACCTTATAGAACGACAGAAGATAGATCGGAATAGAATTTAGGACGGCGTTAATCAAAGTCACCCTGGCTCCCCATGATAAGTGACGACCAGCCCAAGCTGATAATCTGCTCTTCATTTTGTCAATAATCGGTTTCCAAACAGATTGGGTTCTGTGATTGCAACCCACCGGAATACCAAGAAAAGTCGTTGGGAAATTGCCAATCATACAGCAAAGGTAATCAGCAGCCGCCACCATAAACGAATCGTCGATGTTTATGCCCGATAAGCTACTTTTACATAAATTAATGTTTAGGCCAGATACGAGTTCGAAGCCTCTGAGAATTGCTTTAATAGATCGAATGTTGCTCCAGGATGGTTCGCATAAGATGACGGTGTCGTCGGCGAATTAGAGAAGCTCAAAAACCAAACTGTCATTCAATCTGAACCCCTGAAACACGCTAATAGACGCCGCTCTCGAAAACATCATAGACAACCCTTCAGCTACAAGAATGAATAGAAAAGGGGATAGTGGATCCCCCTGTTTTAGTCCTTTCTCCAATTTGAAATCAGCCGTTGGGCTCCCGTTTACTAAGACAGACGCAGTACCATTGCAAACACATGCTGACATCCACTTCAACCAAGTTTCTCCAAAACCGAAACAAGATAACATATATTTCAGAAAGCCCCAATCGACATTGTCGTAGGCCTTTTCAAAATCAATCTTCAGAACCACACACTTCTTCTTCTTTCTCTTTGCAAAATCAATTAATTCGTTGAGAACGACAATCCCATCTTGAATTTGTCTGCCTGGGATGAAAGCAGTCTGCGACTTTGAAACTAATTTTCCCACAACTGTCTTTAACCTATTTGCAAGTAACTTGGCAAGAATTTTATACAGGCTACCGACAAGCGTAATTGGTCTGAAATCTTTCAACTCTTGAGGGTTCTCCACTTTTGGTATTAGAGCTATGAAGGATGCTGTTACTGCTTTGGGTAAGGATGCCTTGGATTGAAAATCCTGCAAGAATCTTAGGATATCGCCCGATAGCGTATTCCAACATTTGCGAATGAAATTGAAGTTGTAACCGTCTGGGCCAGGGCATTTATTTCCGTCGAACTCCCAAACGACATTACGTACTTCCTCAACCGTAAAACTCACCTCCAATTTTGAGGCCTCCTCACCGGATAGACGATTGAAACCTAAACCATCAAACCTTGGTCTCTGCACATTATGAGATTTATATTTGGCTTCGAAAAATCTACGCACTTCTTCTTTAACCCCGATCACATCTTCCACCCAACCTGATTCCGCCATAAGACCACACAAATAATTTTTCCTTGATCTGACCTTGATTGAATTGTGGAAGAACCTTGTGTTTTGATCTCCTTCTTTGCACCATTTAATTCTCGACATTTGTTTCAACGCGCTCTCCCTCCTTTGAAGATTAATCCAAAACTGGCTCAATGCCTCAACTCTCTTCTTTGAAGTCTCCTCATCCACTGCCTCACCATCTGACAACGATTGGTTCCCTCCCCTTAAGTATTCTGAAGCGAAAGCATCATCACAGTCGTTTATATCTACTACCGCATCTTCGATCCTCATATCTATCCATCCAAAGACCTCGCGGTTCCACCATCGCAACCTCTCCTTTAGCAACCTCAATTTCTCCTTCACAATGTAAGCCGGTGTCCCCGACACTTTCAGAGCACTCCATTCCTTATTTACGAAATCTACAGAACCTTTATGTTGTAGCCAACCGTTCATAGTTCTAAACGGTCTCGGCCCCCAATCGAGATTATTACAATTCAACCACACAGGGCTATGATCTGATACGTCTTTTGGGCCAATCTCCTGACTAACCGCTGAAACCAACTCAATGAAGCCTTCTGATAACAAGAATCTATCTAATCTTCTTAAAGATCCTCCATTCCCCTTACACCAAGAAAATTTTCTTGCACCTGTAGGTAAATCCACCAGCTCAATAATGTCAATGAAGTCCTCGAAGCAATTACTTTCCTGAGACCTCCGAGCGCCATTTCGCCCCACCCTTTCCTCTACTGATTTAACCGCATTAAAATCGCCGCCGACACACCATTCCCCATCGCTATAAACACCCCTTAGATTCACCAGGCAATCCCACAAACTCTTCTTCAGGGATGGATCACACGGTGAATAAACGTTAATGAAGTAACACAAGCTTCCCTTAAATTCTGCACAAACCCCCAAATAACCTGAACCACAGAAGCTGAAGGTAGGTTTAATGATGTCTTTGCGCCACATAATCAACATGCCCCCTGAAAGCCCTTGAGAATCTTTTGATGACCATTCCACAGGGGACGTCCCCCACAAACCTTCCACAATATCCTGCGTCATTGTTTTACACTTTGTCTCTTGGATGAAACACAAATCAGCTTTGCCTTTTGCAAAAAACTCCTTAAGTCTTCTACGTTTCAAAGGATTGCTGCCCCCTCTAATATTGTACGAGACAATATTCATCGAGAAAACCTCTTTGAATCATCCGCCTTCTGAGAGTTTCTGCCCAACGCATCTCTCCTCTCCATAGCTCTGACCGATTCTGTATACACTGTATCCACTCCATCACCCACAACCCCTAACTCCTCGATAGCTTTCCACAACTTTTCTGCCGCCGCTTGTTTCGATTTCGCCCTCAAACTTGAACAATTACTTACTCGGTCGGAACCACTCTTTTGTTGATTTGCATCCTTAGGAGGTAAGCTCTTGGCTATCGTTGAAGGCCCCCCTGGTTCGAGAACAATCGAAGCTTTGTGATTCTTATTATCAATAATTCTCACGCACTCAACTATTGGGGATTTTACTGAAGAGAAAGATGATAAGGACTCCCCAACATTCCCAGAATCCTCCACGTGCACTTTTTGTTTATCTCTTTTTTGTTTCGTATTAGCCTTCTTCTTCTTTTTAGTGATTGGGCCAGAATTGATTTTAAGGCCCAGAGCCAAAGAACCCTTGCAGGCTAACAAGTTGATATCGTTATTGTAAATGAAAAGTTAATTAACGGGTGCATAATTCAGAGATTAAACATAGTCAGATCCGATGCTAAAAAAAAATTGTTGCCATCCTAGGGGAAGTAAATATTTTTAGAATAACAAAGCAAGTAATAAGTGTGTGTAAATGGAAAAATAATCTCACATTAAATAGGAATAGGACCGATCCAATCAAGTCGGAGACTCTGTTCTAATTCTAAAAATGGGCCTAAATAATAGAAAAATACAATTTCAATAATTAAAAATGATGCACAAAAAATAAAATTATATATTAATCAATGGAAGTATCAAAAGGTTCAAAATATTGTTTAAACTATAAACATCATTTCATATAACTTAAATTATGTAGCTACTTAAAAAGTGTCATCCTACGAACACTTTTTGAAGCAATCAACCAAGTCTTAATATTTTATTGTTTCCAAAATATCATTTTCAACTGCTATTGCTGCCAATCCATTAAGTCTTTCTTGTGACATGGTAGACCGCAAGTAAGTCTTTAACAACTTCAATTTTGAAAAATTTCTTTCTGCAGAAGCAACAGTCACAGGAATAGTCAATAAAATTCTATATGCAATAATTGTATTAGGAAAACAATCCAAGCCTTTCGAAAATAATAATATATCAATAGGTGTTATGATTTCTTCAGGCAACATTTATCTGAGTAACTTTAACTCTGCAAAAAATTCATTCCCATCAATATCAGATTGTTCATTATGTTTCAATACCCGTTCAAAGTTACTAAAACAAGACTTCAAAGTTGCATCATTCAATGATTGTAACTTGTGAGAAGTAAACAAGAAACCAAAAATACTTTCATACTCTTGGTATTGCTCAAATATCTTATTAAGAGAAACAACAGCTTGATCTACAAGGTAAAAAAAATAATTAATCCTGAAAGATTCCTCTTCAGATAGCTCAATTATTGGGGTATTCAAATTCTCATCAAATTGTCTTTTTCTTTTAATTATACGCCTTTGAGGAAATGTATGAGTGATATTCAATTCAACCACAATTTCCTTAGCATTAACCAATGCCTTATAAAAACCAGTTTCTCTATAATCCTCAAAATATGAAATCAACTCCTTTATTTTTTCTATAGCAACATCAATAAGCATATCCTTTTACTGTAAAATCTTGCTAACAGAATTAATTGCAGATAATATTTCAAACCAAATAATTATAGCTATCAAAAACTCAAAATCACCAAGCTCATTTGTTGCTAATGATTTAGCTTCATTTTGTATTTTAGGATCAAGATCATTATCAGACACTTCAAGTAAAGCTTCTCTAAAATCTAACGTTTGAGTTCTTATAGCTTTGACACTTTCTACACGACTCTCCCAACGAGTAGAAGACAATGATTTTGGAGTCAACCCTTTTACATTATCTTTTAAAATTTTCCAACTCTTAGTAGAATTGGCAAAAATTGTATAAATGCGTTGAATAACTCCAAGAAAATTCCTAGCTTTAATAAAAGAGTTAGCCATATCACACAATGCCAAATTAAGACTATGACAACCACAAGGAGTATAAAAGACTCTCAGATTTATGTCTAAAAATCTCTTTTGTATACCTTGATGTTTTCCTTTCATATTTGACCCATTATCATAACCTTGCCCTCTCACATCAAATAGGTCGAGACCAACCTCTTTCAATTCATTTTTGTAAAACATCAACAAGCCCTTGACCACTTGTATCATTCACATTCAAAAATCTTAAAAAGGATTCCTCAATGCTAACAGAAGCTGAAGAAATATCCACATATCTTATTATCAAAGACATTTGCTCTTGGTGACTAACATCAGGAGTACAATCAAGTATCACAGAGAAATACTTTGCTTGTTTGATTTTTCTAATGATTTCAATTTTAATTACAGAACCAAGTAATGAAATTAGCTAATTTTGTATTTTATGCCCAAGATAATGAACATGGACTTTTTGAGTTGTAACATGTCTAACATGTTCTTGAATGATTGGGTCAAATTCAGCTAACATTTCAATCAAACCCAAAAAGTTTCCGTTGTTATCTTCGTACAATTTTTCTTGAGAACCACGAAAGGCCAAATTATGTTTAGCTAGAAATTTCACTATTGAAATAACTCTTTTTAAAACATTTTTTCAATGAACCTTTTCTTTCTCAATTAATCTTTGAGTCGTTTTATCAATAGTTTGAAATGTTTGCAGCCTTTGACGATACTCATACCAAGTAGTCATATTTTTAACATGTTCCATGCCTAACTATCACTATAACCCTCATTTTATAATTGTCCCTTACCAATACCATTTTTAAAAACTTTACAACAAAAACAAAATAATCTATCAAGCTCTTTCGAATAAACAAGCCAATCTCTATCACACATATCTCCATTTGCTAAAGCCCTCGTATACAAATTAGCCGTAAAACGTCTATTCAAACTATCTCTAGGACCCTTTGAAATAGAATTATCTCTTTTAGGACCTTTCACAACTAATAAATCAATTAGTTTAGGTTGAAGACGGTCCCAATTTCTTGGATCAAATATATCACAATCAACATTATGATCATTATTAACTTCCTCAAGATTATAATTATCATTATTAATTTTCTCAGCAATGGGCACACTATCAACATTATCATTTTCAATAGGCTATCAACATTATCATTTTCAATAGGCACAACTTCAATATTATCAACATTTTCATTTGAAACTTGTGATTCTTTAGTTAAAAATTTATCAAGAGCTCCCGCTTGAGATTTAACTAACTCTTCAATTTTTTTCTTTTTCCTACGCTTATCATTTCTACATTCATAATTTCTATTCTTAGGAGGCATAGTAAAAAAACCTGGAATATCTCACTATGTTTAATGTGTCCGCTGAAGATCAATTCCGTAAACCGTAGTATTTATCGGCAAACGTCTATTGCAGTCCCGTTGTGAAATTGAGTTCCTAAAATAAATTAAATTATCAAAGCAAAACAAAATCAATTACATTAATAAGAAAGATTATAGAGGAAATTAAGAATTAATAGCTTAATCTTAACTATAATGCTTTTAGGAATTTTTTAGGAAATTAGAACAAAACTTGAATCACAACAATCCAACCAAAAACATCCAATTCAGAAATACTGCATAATATAACAACAAAATCAATTAAGTTGTACAATAATCATGAAAACCAATTAAGAAATAACAATTAACAACACTCAACACAATATAAGTATAACAACACCTAAAAACACGGCACAAAATCAATTAAGAAATAATCCCCCTCTCTTAGTATAACAACAACCCTATATTTAATTTTGTCTAAAACCCTACTGAAACAAAACAACCAAAATCCTATCCTTGTTGGCATATATTCATTTAGTTTTACAATAATACCATACAAGAACTTAAAAGAAATAAAGAAAAGAAAAAAACTACCCCAACGGTGGTGGTGCTTTCGCGTTTCGTCACGGTGAAGCGTTTCGGTGCAACGTTTTATTACAGTGTGGTGTTTCACTCACTACAGTGCATAGTTTCAGTATGGTGTCGTGTTTCAACAAACGACGGTGCCACGGTGGTGGATTGGTGGTGTTAACAGCGTTTCGTTTTTTTATAGTTGCTACTGTGTTGTGTTGTTTTACAGATAAGTGGGAAGAAGAGAAATAATAGAAAAAGATGAGAGACTTGTAAAGTTGTGGTGTGTTGTGTTGTGTTGTGTTGTAAAGTTGTACCGTTTCATTTACTATTTCTTTTAATATTTCATTTTCTTTTTTATATAATTTGTTAATAGTAATATTGAAAATTGGACCCCCAGGATTGTGAGGCCCAGTGTTGTAGCACTGTCTGCACCTGGTTGGGGCCGAGCCTGAATAGGAATATGTTGAATTGAACATTTATAGGTGAGAGAATTCACTCACCTATCACCTTAGGGTGTGTTTCGGAGTTTGGAGGGGAGGGAGGACAGGACTTTGAAAAAAAAAGGAAGAATTGAGTGGAAATATTTGAAGGATTTTGGTTAGGAGGGTTTGGTTTTATTCATAACAACAAAAAACCCCTAATTTAGGGGAACTCAAAATTTATATTAAAGGAGGATTTTTGAAGGCTCATGTAAATTTTTCAAATATAATTTATTTTGTTATAGTATTATGAAAATTAAAAATATAGTAATGATAAACACTATTTTATCATTCTATACAATATCATTTTTTTAAAATATATCAAATATATATATATATATATATATATATATATATATATATATATATATATATATATATATATATTTTAAAATTCATTTTGGGAAGCCTTTCCCTTCCCCCCGAACTTGCAAATAAAGCCTTCAGATTTTGAATGAATATGTGGTGTCTCTCTCACTTGTGTATTGTTCTTGGCCCAATGTTAAATGCTCCTCCTCATGAACTAACAATGGTATCACAAGCATTTGGTTCGAGAAAGGGACCGACTTACTTGTATCAAAAAGTCCCGAAAGTGGTGTCTCGTTGCAAGGTCTCAATGGCGGTACAATGTGAGGGGGAGCATTGTGGACTCACACTTGAGGGGGAGTGTGTGAGTAAGTGGAGAAATAGTCTCACATTGGATGAATATGAATGTGGTGACTCGAAAATTTATAAGTGAGAAAACCCACTCACCTATTACCTTAAGGTTTTAGGTGGATAAGTCGTGTGTCTCTCACAAAGATGTCTAATCCTACACTATGCATCAATGCTCCCTAATGAAAACTTTTCTAACAAATATGTGACATTATGGAAGGCAATTAGCAGCAATTTGGGAGCCTAGTGCATGCAACATAGAACTATATTATTCGATCACATTGTCTATAATTTTTTATAAGCAAATGTGTATTAGAAGAAGAGGATAAGTAGGGGTGTGCAAAAATATCAGGTGGTAAGGTCCAAATTCATAATTAAATTTAAATTTATTTTAAATATTCGAATATAATTAAATGGTTATTAACCGGTTTAGTTATTAATGATTGATTATCCATCCATATAATCCGAATATAATTAAATGATTATTAATCGGTTAAGTTATTTTTGAATTTGATTATAATTAGATTATTATCCAAATCCAAAATTAATCTAAATATTTTAATTAAATTATAATTTTTTTAATTTTCAAAATAAAGATTACTTTTAAAATTGGATTAAAAAAACCAAATATATAATCATAACCAAATTTATAATAGATTTTATAATTAATTATGACTGAAATGTAGTTATGGTTATAAATTTAAACCATTTAAATGATTTGAAAATAATTATGATTTGATTTCTAAAAATAACCAACCATACACACTCCTAAGTACAAGAGACTAGTCAATTCAAAATACAAGATACAAGAGAGAAAATAATATTATGACTTCCAATTATGATCCATCTTCTAACTGATGTTACTCTGGTTGGAGACCTAATTAGGATTAATCCCCCAACCAAACAAGTGAGTTTTACTTGGGACTTTTGCATTCCACTAGCTTTTATATAAAAACCATAATTATTCCTCCACCATACAAAATAATCTTCAACTCCCTGAATAGGCTGGACCATCTGCATGATATTAAACAACTACTCAAACTCTTTGTCTTTTACATTTGAGAATTAAATACCATAAAATCCCAAATACCACATCTAAGTGTTATAAAGCCACCACCCCATATATTTCACCTTGGATTTACCTTCGGCCGCACACATAGACAAATATGGAAACATAATGCTCAAAGGATAAGGATCTAATAAGTTATTCTTCTAAAAGTTAATAAGTTTCCCATTTCCTAGTTTAATAAGTATATATATATATATATATATATATATATATATATATATATATATATATATATATATATATATATATGATGAGGGATATATTTACTCCAAAAATAAGTGTAGAAGACTTACTCCAAATCTTAACCATTAATTATCAATAATGTAACTGTTTTAATTGATTATTTAATGTAATTAGTTTTTGAAATATTTTTCAATATAAACATATGACTCGATACACAAGAGGGGGTGAATTGTGGAGGTTTGTAAAATGATAGTTTAAGACAACATTATTTTATAAATCAGAGTTTGGAAATATTTGCTAAAAAATGTTTGGATATGTAGCGGAAAGTAAGGATAACGAATATAAGCATAAAGTAAAAAGTTTAGCAAAGAGAGATAACACTAGAGATTAATAGAGGTTCGGTATTAAATAAGTGACATACTCATCTCCCAAGAACTTATATTGAGAGTATCCAATAATGCTTAAGAGTTTTTAGAATGTTAAGTCTACAATCCCCCTTACACAAGAAAAATGAGGTTTCAGGTTAACTTCAAACCAAACAAATGAATTGGGAGTGAAATGGCCAGTCTTTATGCAAAACAACAAACATAACTTCGAGTGGTTAGTCTCTAAGAGAAACTGGGATTTAGTATGAGATAATTTTGAACCAAGTTGGAATTTTGAGATGGCTATCCTCCGAAACAAGCTACGATTTTATACGGGCTGACCACAAACTGAACCGGTCTTTTTGTCGGGCTGATCTCGAACCGACTGATGAACTTTTGTATAGGCCTAAGCTCAAGAACCGATGTGAATATTCTTCATTGTTCATTCTTCATGAATAAAAAAGGAGCGCTTTTCTTTGAGTGGTGGAGCTCACGAGCCATACATAGACTTATACTAATCCTTTAAAGAGACTTTTCACGTTTTCTGAACAATTTGAAATATTAGGGAAGTCCTTTATTTATAGGTCAAGAAATGGTGTATTTTTTGAAATAATCTATATGCCAAATAAATGACCTAATTTCTTAGCTAATCGATTAGGTACTTGCACTAATCGGTTACTACTACATAAATTGGGAGGTTTTGATATATAGTCATTACCATTCATTAAGACACTCTCACAAAAAATAATAAACTCGTTTATCCCTTATCTAATTGAGTTGGACAAATATCTAATCGATTAGAGAGTTATGAAAAGTCTATTACTCAATTTGACAATTTACCAGTCATACGACTAGCCTCCAAAAACATGTTTGGTACTTAGATGTTTTTTTTTCCAAAATGTTCCAGCATGTAATCGGATGAAACCATGGTTCCATTGATTTAATAGTCTTTTAGAAAATGAAATTTGAACTAGTGCAATCAGATGAATGGGATATGAAATCATATGCAGCTGTTCAAATTCTCAAATTGCTTGTCATTGCGATCGATTGCAGGTCCTGTGCAATTAGATAACACTGTGTAATTTTTTAAAATTTCTGAAACATGAACACCAATTCACACACTCCACTCCGTGGTAACCTTTCAATTTAAATGGGTTCGTTTTCATTCAAATTTTTCTAACCATTGCCATAATTTATCAAGAGGTGTTTTCACTCTATAAATCGAATTCAAACTTTAATTTACTATTACCTCTTTAAATCAAATTATTCAAACTCTCTGCATAATTTTCAAATCATATATTTCTAAACCTCAATGCGTTTTGATAAAAAATTTCGGTGTTCTTTATCATCCTTACATAAACCAAAAAATAAAGAATCATCCTTCCATAAAACCAATTTTTTTTAAAGTACCTAATTCACCCCCCTTAGGCGCACTCAATACTTATATCCTAGGAAATGTCGGTTTCTATTAAAGATTTATAAATGATTTCTCTAAAATTACAAACCTCTCTGCAATATGCTAAACAAGAAAAATGAATTTTCTTTTGATGATGAGTGTTTTAGGTCTTTTTCTGTTATTAAAGAAAAGTTAGTGATTGCACATGTAATCGTCGCTCCTAATTAGGAAGTTCTCTTCGAGCTGATGTGTGATATAAGTGATTACGCTGTAGAAGCAGTCCTTGGTCAACACCATGAGAAAATTTTCCATGTGATTTACTGCGCTATTAAGGTTTTTAATGAAAATCAAGTGAATTACTAGGGTTACTAGTCGTAGTATTTGCTTTGGAAATTTTTTGGGGATATCTAATTGGTTTAAAGGTTGTTATTTTTTATGATCATGTAGCATTGAAATACCTTTTCAACAAAGGATATTCTAAGACGAGGTTACTAGGGTGGATCTTTTTGTACAAGAATTCAACTTAGAAATCAAGGACAAGAAAGGTGTTGAAAATGTTATGGTTGATCATTTATCCAGGTAGGAGAATATTGAAGTAACTAAGGAAGAAAAGATCATCAATGAAGAGTTTCTAGATAAACACTTAATTGCAGTGAGCAAACAACCTTGGTTTTGCTGACACGGCCAATTATAAATCTATAATAAGTGTATAGAATGATTATACATGGAAGCACAAGAAATAATTCTACAAAAATCCTATCAAAATTTATAGGAAGAGCCTTATACGTTTATCATTAGTGTTGATAGTTTAATAGATAGTTGTGTTGCACGGAAAATGCTCGGAACATTATGTGGCACTATCATAGGTCTGCTTATCGGGCCACCATAGTGGGGAAAGAATAGCAGCAAAATCACTAAAAAGTGGATTTTGGTGACCAACTATATTCAAAGACTATTAGTTGTATGATTAGGAATATCTCGAATTCCAAAAAATAGATAACATTTCAAAACGAGACGAGATGCCTCTTATTGATATAATAGAGGTATAACCTTTTAATTGTTGGGTAATTGACTTTATGGGTTCTTTTCTCAATCTAAGTCTCATATATACATTTTTATTTATGTGGATTATGTAACCAAATTGGTTGAAGCCATAGCCTGTGTTGTTAATGATGCACAAACTGTGTCTAATATTTTTTAAAATGAATGTTTTTGCTAGGCTCAGAGTTCCTAGAGCCTTAATCATTGATGGAGGAAGACTTTTGAAATAAATATTTGGAAGGTGTATTGGAAAAATACAACGTGAAACATAAAGTATCCACACCTTATCACCCTTAAACTTGTGGACAATTTAATTTGTCGAACAGGAAATTGAAACATATCTTAGAGAAGGAAGTTGTGGCATCTAGAAAAGATTGGTTCAATAAGCTAGACGACGCTCTCTAGGCATATAGGACATCCTTTAAGACATATCTAGGATTGTTACCACATCAATTGGTCTATGGGAAGGCTTTTCACTTACCGATCGAGTTGGGACATAAGGCATATGTGGGCAATTATGTTTTAAACTTCGATGAAAAAGCAATTGGAAGAAAGAGATTGTTAAAGTTAGATGAGCTAGAAGATAAGAAACTGAGAGCTTACGAGAATGTTGTGATCTACAAAGAGAGAAACAAAAGGTATCATGATAAGAACCTAGTACGAAGAGAATTTCAAATAGGGCAGAAGGTTTTGTTGTACAACTCTCAAATGAGGTTGTACCTAGGAAAGTTGAAGTCTAGATTGTCGGGTCCTTTTATTGTTAATAAAGTGTTTGCAAATGGTGTTGTAGAAATATGTGATCCAAGAGTCTCTCACACTTCTACTGTGAACAACCAAAGATTAAAGATTTACACACAAGCCGAGATACCAATTGAGAAGGTGTTTCATATACTTGCAGAGTCTTAGACAAGAATGTCAAGCTAACGACTTTAAATAAGTGTTTAATGGGAGGCAACCCATCAGAAAAACTTTATTCCCAATTTCAATTTCAAGTTATTTCGTTTGATTGTGTTTTTTTTTGTAGTATGTTGTTTGCTGAAGAGTTATTAGAAAAAGAGAACAAGAATAAAAGGAAAAAGATAGAGCAAGCAAAAATTGGTAAAAAAGAAGAGTTATCTACTTAAATTCTAGCGACCGCAATGATCTCATCGTGGGCGCGTTACCACTACATCGCGATTGTGATGGATCTCATTGCTTCCGCGATAGAGACGTTGCAAAAAGGCATTGAGTTTTTGATCATTTGACATGAACGTTATGCATCGCGACCACGATACCTATCATCGTAGGCGTGATAGCTCTATAATAGTTCCTATAAATTGAAATTTTCGGCATATTTTCCGTATAACACTTTTAGCAGCTCTCCTTCTATTATCCAATAACTCTCTATACTCACTTTCATATCAATTTTTATTTGCATTTCTCTTGTGATTTGTTTTGCTGCAGAAAAATTCCCACTAAAAAAAGTCGAATTTCCCATGCTAGAACATCATCAACACCACCTACTCAAGATGTCACACTTCCCAAACTACCAATTTCTCTCACGAGCTCACGCCGAAAAGTACTTGAAGGTCAAAGATTACAAAGTGGTGAGCGAAAGAGTATTCAATTTTTAAAACATTGAGGGCTGTGAAGAATTAGTGGTTTGGAAGAGAGAGGGTGAATGAGCTTTAATAGCTTGATTATAGAAACCAACAAGTCCATCAGGTTGGAAATTTTTGCCAATGTTGCTTTTCATCCTCAAAATGAGTTTAATTACTTCTTATGTGCGAGGTAAACGTGTTGATTATATTCCTTCTATCATTAATTCGTTGATTCATCTACAACCACCAAATAGATGTAACATCCAAAATAGAAGGAGTACTAGTATAACCGGAGAAATATGTGAGGTAATAAAAATTGAGTTTTGTCAACCCGGAAATGAGTGGATTATTGTGAGGTGGTACTCCATTTATGTCTTTTTTTATTTTAAAATCTTAATATCAAACCTTGTGAATGACTAATCCAGTCCATTTGTATAACTTGACTCCTTATACCTCTATTAATGACAAAAGAGTTCAAATTAAAGATCATCAAATTCAAAATTAAACATGAAATTGAACTTAAAATATCAATAATATGAATAATCACATTTATACATTTCTCAATATTTCCATTTCCATGTAATGTAATACTCTTACTCACATTTAAAATCCCAATATATAATTAGAAACGAAGGATATACCAACAATACTCAACTTGCATAGAAAAGCAAAAAGTTCAAGGAAACTTCATACTCATCATCATGCATGCACACTCTCTCTCTCCGCGTTCTCTCTTGCAGCTGTTTGTGAAATTCAATAGAAATAAATAATAACAATAAAATGAATAGAATTTAATAGTACTATTATAGATTATATTTTTGATATAAGGTCGTAGAATTTACTCAAACAATAATATAAAAACCAAAACTAATAAATGAGGATCCGTTATCGCCTGCGCCGCAACCGCTTTGTACATCAGATCTCCACTTTTTCTCTTCTTTCCCCGCCACCACCCACTACAAAATCCAACTCATCTTACTTCACATTTTTCAATCTTCTTCTAAATCTAAAGCTATCAATGATAAATATAAATCAATATTATCAACAAGTTTGTTTATATAATTTACGCGCTAGGAACTTGCTTACTTCAAGAAATTTTTTAGTCAACTTCGTAACATGGGCATTTAATTTCGTACATATTAAACAAACAAATAATGAGTAATATATAGGTTTGAGTTTATCACTGTATACTTCATTCAAACATCTATTCACATTCTCAATTCCTCTCTTCAAGAGGAACTTAGATTATTCTAATTTGGTATGTTTAAAATTCTTCATTGAATCTCAACTCTTAAAGCATTGTTTTCTTTTCTAGTTTCTTGCATGCAAGATTTTTGGTTAGTAGTGGTGTTGGAACATTTGACAATAACTTTAGTGTAAACTTTACAGGTTATTTAATTTATAAGGCAACATGAACAAGGCCATTTTAGCTCCAATTTTTCTTGGAGTTTTGGCGTGTTGGAGTGCGATTTCGGTTATTGCTGAAGATCGATCTTTGTTTTTCACATGGGAAATTACTAGTGGAACAATTTTTCCTCTTGGTGTTCCTCAAGAGGTTGGTGTTTTTTTTTTCTTTCAACTCTTTAAAATGTTATTGGAAAAATGAATGATATTAATTTACTGTTTTACCAGGGTATTCTTATCAATGGCCAATTTCCAGGCCCTACAATTGAAGCCATCACAAATGACAATATTGTTGTTAATGTCATTAACAAGTTGGATGATAAATTTCTCATTACATGGTTAGTGGTTCTCCCTTATTAGTCGTTAATTGAATCATAATTGAAGAGTATGCACGGACACGTGGACACTGACATTTACATGACATCAATACTGACATTTCGACATCAGTGATAATTTGAAAAAAATGAATAAATTGAAAATAATCACAAGTAGAGCTGTCAAATAAGCCCTATATTTGAAAACCCTACTTATTTAGCCCCATCAAAACCCTAATATATTAAACCCTTATTATTGGAAATTTATTTTAGGCTCTAAAATATTAGGCCCTTTCCATAATACAATTTTTTTTGGCCCCATTAAAAGACCCTATTTTATTCCAAAAACTTGCACCAAGATTATATTTCTATGTCGATAAAATCGTTATACACATAAAACTATATATAGCCTGAATCGATAAAATAACTATAAGATCCAGTTCTCTTGATTCGTTGTTATCTGTTATAGCTTAATAAAGTGCTTATTGTTTAAGCTATTTCAATAAGTGTATGTTTGGATCATATGTTTATATGTTGTTTTCAACTTTATTTCAATAATAAACTCTCTATGATTGATAGCTTTTGAAAACAGATAATGGAGATATGTGTTTTTTTTGGCTCTTTCAACAAGTGTTTAAAGTAGTAGATAAACTAATATAAGTTAATCTGAAAATGTGATAGTGTTGCTAACTGCACTGTCAACACTACTGCAATTTAGTACTAATTTTGTTTTGAATAAAAGTACTGAGAATAAAAAGATAAATGGGGAGAGAGAGGTTTGTTTTGTTTAAGTAAAAGAAAAAGTGAAAAAAATAACGTGATCTAGAAATGAGAAAGAGAGATGTGCAACATGTAAACTTTGCCTTCGATGGAATAACTTTTTGTGGTTGTTGATTTCTGTTACTGAGTTCTATGTGTTTTTTAGTTTTTCAATTTTAGATGGACACACAATGTAATTTTTTATTTTTATTTTTCAAAATTATGTTTTTTTAATTTTATTTGGGCCTTATGGCCCCCTTTTAAATTTTAGGACCTTCTATCTCTAGGCCCTATGTATTTGAGGGCTTACTATTGTTAAACTTTTTTAGGCCCTCTTAATATTGGAGTTGGGGCCCAAATTAATTGGCCCCTTAAATTGACACCTCTAATCACAAGTGTTAATATTATGTCACTATCGGTGTCTGATACGAACACGTCTTTTTTTAAAGATGTTAATGCTACTTAGACATAGAGATTCGAGCATTTAATTAATCCATTATGTGTTGTGTAATATAAAACAGGAGTGGTGTAAAACAAAGAAGGACATCATGGCAAGATGGAGTAATAGGAACTAATTGTCCAATCCCTCCAAACTCAAACTGGACATACAAATTTCAATTGAAAGATCAAATTGGAACCTACACATATTTCCCATCAACCAAAATCCATAAAGCTGCTGGTGGTTTTGGAGCACTCAACATTGCTCAAAGATCTGTTATATCCATTCCATATCCTGCCCCAGATGGTGAATTCACCCTGCTTATAGGTGATTGGTACAAGCCCAACCACAAGGTTTGTAAAAAAAAAAATCCTTTAAATAATTGATTTACATTAATATATATTAATATATAAATATAAATAAATTCTGTTGTCAAAGATTGAACCATGATTAGCAGTGTACTCCTATTTAAGTCAACTAACACGTACTAGTTGAGTTACTTCACCCACCATATATTTACCATCTATTTCAAATAATTGATCACTTAAATCTGTAAAATTCATTTGTAGGTACTAAGGAGACTATTAGATGTTGGCAAAAGCCTTCCTTTACCTGATGCTCTTCTTATAAATGGTCAAAAAGATTTTGCTGTATTTACAGGAGAAGCAGGTAAACCTACCATACCATTAATGAGAAATGTTTTTCCGAATATTTATACAATTTCCGGCTTTTTAATTATTTTTCTCAGTTGTTTGTTCTTTTATTTTAAGAACAAACAACGGAGAAAATTGATATCATCATGAATAAAATTTGTTTGAAAATTGATTTGTTTTAGGGAAAACATACAAGTTCAGGGTGTCTAATGTTGGGCTAGCAACCTCAATTAACTTTCAAATTCAAGATCATTCATTGAAGCTCATTGAAGTTGAAGGTGCTCACACGTTGCAAGAAACATATAAGTCACTCGATATTCATGTTGGACAATCGATGACATTTTTAGTCACACTAGATAAGTCAGCGGGTGACTATTACATTGTTGCATCGAGCCGTTTCATCGAGACTAATCTTACTACCATTGCAACACTTAGATATTCTGGATCCAACCGTAAGGCCTCGGGTCAATTACCCATTGACCCGACTATCGATCTAGATTGGTCCATGAAGCAAGCTAGAACCTTCAGGTATAGTCTTTTCTTAATCTATGTGTAAATACCTTAAACAACTTCGGACGTTTTGAATTCTAACTCTATTTTCGTTTGTTGTTTTCAAAGACTGAACTTGACAGCAAACGCTGCTCGGCCAAATCCCCAGGGATCGTTCCACTACGGAACCATCCCTGTGATGAGGACATTGCTATTGGCAAACACAAAATCCATCGTAAATGGAAAGCTACGCTATGCAGTAAACGGAATTTCGCACATCAATCCAAGCACACCATTGAAGCTTGCCGACTATTTTAACCTTCCTGGAGTCTTCGATCTCAACACAATCAAGGATGTTCCTTCTTCAGGTTCCCTTGTCAAGCTTGGAACATCTGTAATAGGTTTCGCTCTTCATGACTTTGCAGAAATAATCTTCCAGAACAATGAAAACACTATTCAGTCATGGCACTTGGATGGATCTAGCTTCTATGTTGTTGGGTAAGCCAAGACACCAATTTTTTTTTTTCAATTAAGTTAAACTTAATTAAATTTCTGTATACCATAGAATTATTTAATAATCTGGTTTTGATTGAACCAAAATATATTTAGATTTGGAAATGGTATATGGACACCTGATGTGAGAAACACATACAATTTGGTTGATGGAATTACAAGATACACTGTTCAGGTGAGTCAATTTATTTTTGATCATTTTTTTTTTCTAGTTTTATTTCAAAATTTTGTTACATTTGATTGATTAGAAACTCTCTTGCATGAACAAAAAAATAGGTGTATCCAAAATCATGGACTACAATATTGGTGTCTTTGGACAATAAGGGCATGTGGAATTTGAGGTCTGCAATATGGGAAAATAGATATTTGGGACAAGAGTTGTATATGAGGGTTTGGAACAATGAACAAAGCCTATACACTGAGACTAATATCCCTTTGAATGCATTGTTTTGTGGCAAGGCTAAACATTTGCCTAAATTTTAAGAACTACTTAAGAGATATACAATTTGATTAATGATATGATTAAGTGTGTAACTTAATTCTTTTCTTAAGATTATTTTGTTTAGAAATTTCAGTTACAAGGGTGTGACTGTAGTGCAAAATGAAAAGGAAAAGGGGTGTATTTATTTCAGTAATGAAAGTCCTAATTGATTTGATGTTTTATTAGATTATTATTTATTGTAATCATAATAAAAGTACTTTCTTGTTCTCTTTTCTATTGTAATAAGTGGTGCACGTCCTGCCTTTCAATAACAGTTTCCAGACTGTGATAGAAATAGCAAACTTACAACCACACCCTACTTAACAACGGTATGACCCACATGATGATATCCCTTTTCCAACCGTTGTAAAACGGGCTTTCCGTAGTAGTGCAAACTTAAAGAAAAGAGAGTGAAAAATTCAAAATTAAATTTTGATGTGCCTTGAAATGAAAGTATGAACATTTCTTATATAATATTGTAAACTAACTAAAGTATGTAAATTAAACAATCCGAGACTTAGAATTTCTTTTTCTTATATAATATTAGAAACTAACTAAACTAAACTGTATAAGTTAAGCAATGTGAGACATATAGTATTTTTTATAACACAAAAATACATGTTTTTTAAAAATGTGGAACTTAAGGATTTTTTTTCAAATTCATCCCTGTAGTGGAACTTTGACATTTGCATTCACAAATCGTTCCAACATTAAATAGTGACATTAAATGTTCCAATAATATCCTACTTTAGTTTAGAAAAGAATTTTAAAAGTAGTGTTAAAAGCTTCTATAAAGTATTACATTATGAAAGGTGTCGACTAACTTGAGTTTGTGGCAAAAAATTTTCAAATCATTCATTTTTTTTTTAACTTCTTCCTAATTCAAAATAAATTATGATAAGAAAAGTGAGAAGTTACCTCGTTATCGTCATGGTTTTTCCATGAGACATATGTTGACTTCTTTGTCGAAGGAGTCCATATCATGTTCTTCCCAGGGGATATAAGATTTCTTTTCTTCCTTCTGAGATTTTTTTTCCCTTTTATGATTTTGCTCTTCTTTCGGATTTCAGGGGCATTTTCGTCTTATATGTCATTTCTTCCTATTTTGAAAACATACAAGAGTGAATGTTAATTTTCCTCTTCTTTTACTTTGTCCTTCTTGTTATCTTATACGCTTCATGAATCTCTTGAAGTTCTTTACGATTAGTGGCATTTCTTCATTGGAAGAGTCAGAATCTTCTTATTCAACCTCGAGAGCTAGACTCTTCATCATTAGTGAGTCTTTTCGGTTCCATCTTGTGTTCCTGAAATTTATCAAACAAAGTTGACATGTCCAGAGTTAACAAACCCCTAGATTCAAAAATCGTATTGACTTTTGGTTCATAGTTGCCATTTTGGGATCTAAGGATTTTTACAACCAAGTCCTCATTTTGAAAAGTACACCAAAGAGTTTGCATGTGACTAACGATATGAATGAATTGCTTTTGCATGTCATAGATGTTCACGTCAGGTATCATTATGAAAACCCATACTCATGGAATAATGTGTTAAACTTGACATCTTTATCTCAGTAGTATCTTAATGGGTAACTAGAAGGGCATCCCACATTTCTTTAGTTGCTTCGTAGTGAGAAACACACAAGAATCCATCAAGACCGAGAGCGGTATGGATCATTGTTTTTCCTTTCAAACCGCATTGCACTTTTTCTTTCTCATCTTTGGCCTAATCATCTTCATTGTCTTTGTTCACCACAACACCATTAATTTCATGTGAGGGCAAAAATGTATCTTTTTTACAGGCTTCCAAATACCCCGATCCATCCCCAAAATAAAATATTAAAATATATTCTTTTTGCAAAGCATATTCTTTTCCATTAAAGGATGTGAGTTTGTTTATTGAATAGCATAAAGTCATTTCCTTCCTCCTGGGATACTTAGTCTAATAAAGGAGTTAGGTTATAATGGCACTTTTTGAACAAATGACTCCAAGCACAAGGGGAATAGGGGGTGAATTTTAGTATTCAAAATCTGCGATTACTTTAAACTGATTACTAAAAACAGTATGTTGTGCTAGTATAGTTAAAAATAGAGATAACAACGGAAAATGGATTCAAATAAATGTAAAGGAAAGTAAATGACTGAAATTAGAGAAAGAGAGAGGAGGAGAAAGAGATAGAGAGAGAGAGAGAGAGAGAGAGAGAGAGAGAGAGAGAGAGAGAGATTGCACCATGATTTATAGAGGTTTGAACGATCTCTAGGCCTAATCCCCTCCCTAGTAAACAAAATTCGTTATTGTTACACTAATAATATTTGAAGAGCTTTTAAAAGGTTATGCCCACGAACCTTATTATAATAAACTAATAGATTTTACAAGTTTGATCCCTCAAACCAAAAGTGGAGCTTTTCACATGCAAAACTCAAGAACCAAGAACAAGATTTTGACTAGCTAATCTCTAAAAACAAATAGAGGTTTTATAAGAAAACCGCCACAACCAACCAAGATATACTTCAAGAGAATTTCACTTTTATAAAATAGTTGAACACTAGTGCACCTCACAAAAGTATTTCACTCACAAATGCACTAAAACAAGTTTTAGTGAAAGAAGGCATATGAGAGAGATAAACAGGTTAAAAGAGAAAAGAATGATTTAAAATCAAATTCTGGTGTTTAAAACAGTGAGGAAGTGTCCTCCTTATGCAGGAGATAATGTAGCTCAAAAATAAAATGATTTGTGGGTTTTTTAATTCTTGTAATCAATTATATGGATCCAATAATCGATTATGTAGCTAAAAAATGGAAAGTTTTCAAATCGCGCTGTTTCTAATCGATTATCTACCCCCTAATCATCGGTTATGAGGCATTACAATTGAGATGATCAACTAGGCCAATTTGATAATCAATTATTCAGTGCAATTTTCACTCCTAATTGATTATTTTAGTTTGTAATAAATTAGCTATTGAGGGTAATTTTCACTTTGAAGCTAGAATTTTAACCAACCTCCATATCAAGCAAAAAGGTCCGTAATCACCTAAAGCTTGAGGGTTATCCATCTTAGGTGCGAAAGCTATAAATGATGAATTATTTCTCTAGGAAATTATGCACTATAATGAAATTCATTGACAAATTCCACTAAACCTTCCTTCAAAATCTCCCAACACTTCTTCAAAAAAACTAAAGTTTTATCCATCAAGTCTTGGACTCTTTTCCCCATCACTTCCCCAAAATGCATTTGTAATTTCCTCATATGAAAATCTCTCAACTAATCTTTTCTTCTCCTCTAATTAAAGGATCGCAAAGTCTATACTGTCCATAATAGGCTTGTCCAAAATTTCCTTCTTAAATCTCTCGTCAAAATATCTTTTCACTTCTTCTTTGATCTTACCACTTCTTCTGATCTACCTCTGTTTGTTTCAATTGCCAATAAAGTATTTTTATTCTTCTTCTTGACTATAATATAGAATGAAAATATCTTGTGTTGGCGTCCTCTTCTCTCACCCACTTTTATCTTGATTTTTGCCCTAGAATACTTTATTCCCATCAAGGAATTGGGTTATAATGGCACTTTTTGAATAAATGACTCCAAGCACAAGGGGGGTGAGGGTGAATTTTAGTATTCAAAATTCGCGATTACTTTAAATTGATTACTAAAAACAATAATTTGTGTTAGTATAGTTAAAAATAGAGATAACAACGAAAAATGGATTCAAATAAATGTAAAGGAAATTAAAAGACTGAAATGAGAGAGAGAGAGAGAGAGAGAGAGAGAGAGAGAGATTGCACCATGATTTATAGAGGTTTGACCGATCTCTAGGCCTAATCCTTTCCCTAGTAAAAAAAATTCTCTATAGCTCCACTAATAATATTTGATAAGCTTTTAAAAGGTTATGCCCACAAACCTTATTTTAATAAACTAAGAGATTTTACAAGGTGTTGGTAGAGTATTGTGGTGTACTTTTCGTTTATATCGTATCCACAGGGATTATTGCGATATCACCGCCGTTCTATAGCCTATTTTGTCTTGAGTTAATGTTACTTTAGTTTTAGGTTTGCAAAAGATCATTCAATTCTTTTAGTAGCAAAGAGTAAATTAATGAAAGTTCTAAGTTAAAGAAAATGTATCAAGATTCGATTTCATCGACCTAAATTTGTATGTTTCCTTATAAATAGATGCTTATGAACTTGCTAACGATCAATATAATTACGTATCGACACCTATATCGTCCGTGTCCGCAACGATATAGTTAGATTTACCGTATTGTTTAACCGACGATTTCTCCACCGTTTAAACAATACAAATAACGTTTTAAGAACCGATACTTAGTAAACATCAAACTCTAAATCCATGTCTGCAACTTATAGTTTGAAAGATGATTAGTTAGGTCTAGATACAAACATTGATGTCTCAAACATTTATACCAAAGGAAAAGCTTTAATAAACAAACTAAACCATCTATATTGATCATCACTTGTTCATACACATATATTCACAAGAAAAACATACAAAAGGCTAGGAAGATTACATCTTATCTTGATACAAAAGGGATTTAGCTATCCATGAGAATGGTAGCTTGCACAAGAAGGTAAGGATGAAGATCAACAAGCATCAAAGGCGATTAATCGACGATCAAGGCTTCCAATCTTCAACTCTATATTTGCTACAGTGTATATTGCTCTTGTTTCTCTCTAAAATATCTCCAACTCTTTTTAAAAGTGATCTGGCCCATAAACAAATAAACAAAGTTTCGCAGACCGCGCTTAGCGCGGTGCAGCCCGCTAAGCACGCTATCAATAATTGCTTAAACCGCCCAACCGCGCTAAGCGGGCTCCAGACCTCGCTTAGCGCGGAACTCTCTGCCAGAACTTCTTTCTTTTCTTCAAAAGCGCGCTTAGCGGGCTCAACCCCGCTTAGCGCGCTACCTCTTTTCAGCAATCCTTGGCTTTGGTCTTGGAACATCATCAAAGTGCTTTTTCCATGGTCCAAGCTTCCAATTATCTATAAAAACTACAAAATCCAACATAGATTGCAAAGATAAGAACTATTCAACAATAATATAAATATAAGAATAAATATATACCAAATGACAATAAAATACTACTATTAACCACAAAAAGACTTGAGAGTTACCAAAAATTACCTAAGATATTTACACAAATTGGTAACTAACAACTCTCCCCAACTAAACCTTTGTTTGTCCTCAAACGAAAACAAACACAAAAACAATCAACAAGCAAAACCAAGAGAGCACAAGCTAAGACAAGAACAAATGGGTGGTTCAAATTCCGTAAGCACACAAGCAACATCTCACCCTTGCTCAAATAATACCATGCTTGAGATACTAATACAAAATACACAATTGATGTAAACAGCTCCTAAAACAAAATAAGTTCAAAATTGAATCACAACCTACACACTTCTCTAGTAAGAGACAAAATTGAGGACCTAACACTCACACAACAATGTCGCCAACATCCAGAATTAATTATGCAATCATCTACACAACATTTATATAAAAAGCGTAAAAGCAAGAATCACAAAGACTTTAGGGTCGAAACTTGGGTTGGTTAACAAGGAAGTGTCATTTCTCAAGGCCATTGAAACAAAAGGGGTCAATTCCTAAGAGAGCATTCAAATCATGATTATATCCACACATCCTTATCAACCGATCACACAATTTTATTGCTCAAGAGTTCATCTTTTTATTTTGTTGGAACTAGCTATATACAAAGCTCTTCTCTTTTCCTTTTTCTTTTTCTTTTCTCTTTTTCTTTTCTCTTTTTCTTTTTCTCTCTTGAGCAATTATTTATTTTCTTCTACACACCAATACAACCAAGATCAAAATTTTATTCTCCCCAACTTGAATATTACCACCACATAATCACGAATGCTCCCTATTCTAAGGCGAAAAGGAATCAATCCTAACCACATTTCATGGTACTTTTCAAGGTTCAAAGAAAGTCATCAAGATTCAAATCAAAAATCGGCAATTATAAGGCATGACATGATACCGATTGAATCTTGGCAAAATGGCTCAAAGTGGTTAGCAAATACTCACACACTCACCGGGTAGGTTATATTTGGAAGAGAAGTTATACTCGTAATGCGAAACAAAATGCTTTGATCACTTTCATGCTTTACACAATTAAAATAAAAAACGCAAGATTAAACATAATAAACACGAGTTAAACGCACGTTGTTGGTAACCACAAAATAATATATATATGTACAATGGAAAGGCTCCTCACACTAGTTTTAGAACTAAAATGATTCATTATTGAACTATATTTGTTAAAGAAAATATGACATCTCATTTGTACAATTACAAGCATCTCATTCATGGTATATTAAAGGAACGGTAGAAATGTACCTTGCACGTGCTAATTTCACACTATATCATCACCGCCCCAATTGGTTGTAAAAGCTTGCTTCATCAAAGGAAGCACTTTCACAAGAACAACAACAAAAATTTAAAAACACAATTGCATATGTATATAGAAATAAAAGCAATTAAACTAAAAACTTAATAAATTAAAAACAAACACCAACAGGTGTCAAAATATCCAAAAAGGCATAGCAATGCCTAAGGTTCAAAATACCTCATCCTATAAAAGGACGGAACAAAAACTACAAAGCTTAAGTCAAAAATAAAAAAAAACTAGTACTAAACATACTAACTAAACATACTAAGTATCAACTAAAAAGAACTACTCATCCTCATCATCTTCCACATTCTCATTCTCGCCACCATCTCCCTCCTCCTCAGGAAATGGACTGACCTCAGGCCAATTAGCATAATCCACCAAATCTTGGCGAGAACTCCACGGATGAGCCACATGGGGCTCCATCATCTGCAACCTCAGCTGAGACATAGCGTCATGCATAAACATGAATGCTCTCTGATGTGCCATATGAAATGCCAAGTTCTCCTCTCTATCAGGATCACTACGGCGGCGAGCAGGGCGAGCAGCAGCAACAGGAACAGCAGTTAACCTGGATAAACAATAACGCTCAATAAAAGTATCATCAATAAAAGTGTCAATGGACATAAGCCCCTCAGAAGGAATCTGCACTCTAGCTTTCCTGCACAGATTCATGATCAAACCCGGGAATATCAACTTGCAGGGAGCACGATCACCATGGCGAGTTCCACTCAAAGCAACCCTCTTCAGCTCATTCGCAATAATGCGAGTAATATCAATCGGCTCATGCTCAATCATACGAGCAACCAAAGCAGCAGACTCAGCAGGTAAAGAAGAAGTGTGACTCCTAGGCCTCAAATTATGAAGGACCACAGACATGAGAATCTGAGCATTAGTAGACAACGACTTCCTAGAGAATTTCTGGGGCTGTTGTGAAGGATTAAGATCATAAGACTGCCCAACTGAACACAAGACCTCCCTCAGATGCTCCCAATCGAAATTACCCCTTGCTAATTGCACATGATACCCACACAGCTCACCATCCTCAAAGGGTAATTGAGTTCCAAGAAACTCACGGATAGCCTGACGAGAAAAATCAATTTCCTTACCACGCACCCAAGTTTTGAACTCAAAGGGAACACCTTCAACCGGAAATTCTTCATTTTGAACGGCATTAGCATAGAACTCTCTTACAATCTCCAAATGAAACTTAGGTGCCGACTCACAAAGCTTAAGCCAACCATACTCCTCAATGGTGTTATGACACCACCCATAGGTTCCCTCAGGATTGACCCTCACAATTCGCTCTGGCCACCATGTCCTAACCTCTAACTTCTTGTACCTTGCCTCCTGGACATGACTCTTAAAACGGTTTTGATTAAACGGAATAGCCCTAGGTGCTTGAGAAGAACTGCCACCTTCGGTTCCGGTCTTTCTTTTCTTAGAGCCCAGGAATTTCGGTCCCATCTGAAATGATTAAAGAAATAGCACACAAAAACCAATATGTTAACACATTATATAATCAAAAATTAAACAGCCCTAGTATGAATCAAAGAACAAGATCACTCCCCCTGCATCAAACAAAAACAGGCAGAAGAGGGGATTTTTCTGAAATCCCCAGACCGCGCTAAGCGCGCCTACCGCGCTAAGCGGGCTCTGCGATTTGCAGAAAAAATCCCCTGCGAACCAGGGTTTCATCCATGCATTTCCAGCACCCAAATATGATTCTAAACAAGCACAAAGCACTGGAAACCAGATTGAATCACTAAGTTTTCAAAACAACAACCCTAACCACAAAATTTCTATTCCTAAACTAAAATTAAACCCTAATATATAAAACAAGCATAAAGAAATAGCAAAGGAAATGGAGAAATTACCTTGGTGAAGATGAAGGAGAAGAAAAGCAAGGAATTTGAATGCTAAGCAACACAAAAATGGAGAAACAAAGAGAGAAATTTCTTTAGGAGAGCAAAATGAGGGAAATGAGGCAACAAGACCTCAAAACCCTATTTTCTCCACTCAGAAACGTGCTGGGCCGGGTCAAAAACATAAAGGCCCAAAATTGCAATATTTTTTTTTTTCTGAAAAACCAACCCGCGCTAAGCGGGCTATGAAGCGCGCTAAGCGCGCAAGTCTCTGGAACTTGGGGTTCCAAAATTGCAAAAGCGCGCTAAGCGGGCTAGTGGCGCGCTAAGCGCCCTTGACAGAACACAGAAAATTTTTTCTTCCACCAGCAAGTGTAACTTTACCGGTAGACTGATTGTGGCTCGACCAGAACGCATAAAACATAAACGGTAAAAAACACATAAAACAAGCTGAATATTTACAAATTGGGGTGCCTCCCAATAAGCGCTTTGTTTAACGTCGGTCAGCTCGACGGTCAAAGGCAATCAAGGATCACCAAACGATAAAACACAAGTTTCACGATTAAAATCGCATCCTCGATAAACCTTCAACCTCTGACCATTAACTACCCATTCTTGCTTTGATTTTTGGTCCTCTATCACAATAGCCCCATGGCTTCTAACCTCTTTGACCAAAAACGGTCCGGACCATTTAGACTTCAACTTTCCCGGAAAAAGTCTTAACCGGGAATTGAAAAGTAAAACTAATTGCCCTACCTTAAAGTCCTTCATTCTAACCTTACTATCATGATAGAATTTGGTCTTTTCCTTGTAAATCGAATTAGACTTATAGGCATGCAATCTCATCTCTTCCAACTCATTAAGTTGGATTTTTCTTCTCTCTCCACACAACTTGTGGTCAAAATTCAAAAGCTTCAAGGCCCAATATGCCTTATGTTCTAGTTCTACGGGAAGGTGACAGCTTTTACCATACACCATTTGGAATGGTGTAAGACCGATCGGTGCTTTGAAAGCGGTCCGATACGCCCACAAGGTTTCATCAAGCTTCATCGACCAATCCTTCCTAGAGCTAGACACAGTTTTCTCAAGAATTCTCTTAATTTCTCTATTGGTCCTCTCAACTTGCCCATTAGTTTGTGGATGATATGGAGTAGCCACCTTGTGCTTTACTCCATATTGCTCCAACACTTTCTCAAGCGGGGCATTACAAAAATGAGATCCACCATCACTAATTAATACTCTTGGCGAGCCAAACCGCGAAAATATATTTTTCTTCAAAAACTTTATCACGGTCTTACCATCCGCTTTGGGTGAAGCAATCGCTTCCACCCACTTAGACACGTAATCCACAGCTACCAAGATGTATTCATTTGACATTGAGGAAGGGAATGGTCCAACAAAGTCAATACCCCAACAATCAAATACCTCAACTTCTACAATACTTTGGAGGGGCATTTCCTCTCTTTTCCCTATTCCACCAGTTCTTTGACAACTGTCGCATGAGGCAACATGGTGGTAAGCATCTTTGAACAAAGTAGGCCACCAAAATCCCGATTGAAGGACTTTTGTGGCCGTACGCAAACCATTAAAATGACCACCATAAGGCGAATTGTGGCAATGCCACAAAATGCTTTTTGTCTCCTCATCTGCGACACATCTTCTCAAAAGATTGTCACTACTCAACTTAAACAAGTGAGGATCATCCCAAACATAAAAATTAGCATCGTTTAAAAACTTTTTTCTTTGATTCCAAGTTAGATCCTCCGGTATCCAGCCAGATGCTTTGTGATTAGCCATATCTGCGAACCAGGGTCTAACTTCTTGTACCATGTACAGTTTTTCATCGGGGAATTCTTCCCTCACCTCTTTTTCATTGTTTGTCACCTCGGTATTCACTAACCGAGACAAATGATCCGCAATCAAATTTTCTGTACCTTTCTTATCTTTCACTTCAAGATCAAATTCTTGAAGCAAAAGAATCCACCGAATAAGCCTCTGTTTTGAATCAGGCTTGGTGAGAAGATATTTGATTGCGGCATGATCAGTATAACACACAACTTTAGAACCAATGAGGTAAGGACGAAACTTTTCCAATGCAAATACAATTGCGAGCAATTCTTTTTCTGTGGTGGCATAGTTAACCTGTGCCTCATTTAAAACTTTGCTCGCATAATGTATAGCATGAAATTGTTTGTTCTTCCTTTGGCCTAAGACCGCACCAACCGCATAGTCACTAGCATCGCACATGAGTTCAAACTCAAGCGACCAATTAGGAGCGACAATTATGGGTGTGGTGGTCAAATTTTCTTTAAGTTCTAGGAAAGCTTTTAGACATGAGTCATCAAAATTAAATTCCATACCTTTGTTGAGCAAATTACTCAAAGGCTTTGCAACCTTGGAGAAATCCTTGATGAATCTTCTATAGAACCCAGCATGTCCCAAAAAGCTCCTTATGCCTTTAACATTCACCGGAGAGGGAAGCTTTTCAATAACCTCGATTTTTGCCGGATCAACCTCAAGCCCCTTTGAAGAAACCTTGTGGCCAAGAACAATCCCATCCGTCACCATGAAAGTGCATTTCTCCCAGTTGAGAATCAAATTTGTTTCAATGCATCTCTCCATCACCACATCAAGGTTCTTCAAGCACAAGTCAAATGATGACCCGTACACAGAAAAATCATCCATGAACACCTCAATGCTTTTTTCGATCAAATCTGAGAAGATAGCTTGCATGCACCTTTGAAATGTTGCAGGAGCATTACATAGTCCAAATGGCATTCTTCGGTATGCAAAAACGCCAAAAGGACATGTAAAAGCAGTTTTCTCGTGGTCCGCCGGATTCACTGATATTTGATTGTATCCCGAATAACCATCCAAGAAACAATAGAAATTTCTTCCGGCTAACCTCTCTAACATTTGATCCATAAAAGGTAATGGAAAGTGATCTTTTCTTGTTGCTTGGTTCAACCTCCTATAATCAATACACATACGCCACCCGGTCACCGCTCTCGAAGGAATCAACTCGTTCTTCTCATTTCTCACAACTGTCAATCCACCCTTCTTAGGAACCACATGCACCGGGCTCACCCATTCGCTATCGGAGATGGGATAAATCATACCCGCCTCTAATAACTTCACAACCTCTTTTCTAACAACTTCTTTCATGGTTGGATTCAATCGCCTTTGAGGTTGTGCCACGGGCCGAAAATCATCTTCTAACATAATCTTATGCATACAATAGGCCGGACTAATACCCTTCAAGTCGGATAAAACCCATCCTATTGCTTCTTGATTCTTTATCAATACTTACTTCAATCGATGCTCTTCCTTGCTAGACAAACCATTATTAATGATAACCGGCTTAGTAGAATTGTCACCGAGAAACACGTATTTCAAGTGAGATGGTAACACATTCAACTCCACCTTTTGCTCTTCAACTTTAGGTTCATCCTTCAACTCTTCAATTTGAGTCTCAAATGGATTCATCTCATCACAAGCCTCTAAATTTCTCAAGCAATCTTCAATTTCTTTCTCTTGATCTTTGGTGAGAACTTCAAGAGCTTCCATTAAAGTCTTCTCAAGAGGATTCGACAAGTGCATTTGATTCTCCACTTTCATAATAGCCCTTTCGGTAGCATCGATTCTAAAACAATCATCATCATCACTCGGATGCTTGATGGCTTCAAAGAGATCAAGACATAATTCTTCATCTTGGTACCTTAATTTCATTAAGCCATCATCAATATCTATCATCATTCGGGCCGTCTTCATAAAAGGCCTTCCTAAGATCAATGGAATCTCAGGATCTTCTTCCATGTCTATGACGATAAAATCAACAGGATACCAAAATTTGTCAACCTTGACAAGCAAGTCTTCCGCAACTCCATGAGGATGAGCTGTGGATTTATCTGCTAATGATAACGTCATTCTTGTCGGTTTCAAATCATTGATTCCTAATCTTCTCACCATTGACAAAGGGATCAAATTAATGCTAGAACCGGTATCTACCAAACCTTTGCCTATGTGGACATTTCCAATAGACACCGGTAAGGTTACCCGCCCAGGATCATTTGATTTTATCGGAGTAGTGCGTTGAATTAACGCATTACAACAAGAGCTCACCGTTACTACCTCCGGATCCAAGAATCTTCTCTTCTTAGTGATAATGTCTTTGATGAATTTTGCATACATCGGCATTTGCTCTAATGCTTCGGAAAAAGGAACATTGATTTGCAACTTGCTAAAAATGTCCAAGAACCGAGCATAGTGCTTTGCATCTTCTTTCTTTGACGGACCGGGAGGGTAAGGTAATTTCTTCACTTGTATAGAATCATCCACCTTCTTCTTTCCCTTTTCACTCACACTCAATTTTTTTCTCTCTTTTTCTACAACTTTCTCAAGAGTTTCTTTTTCCACTAATTCTTTCTCTTTCTCATTTTCAACTAAATCACCCTCAACATTTTTTTCTACTTCAATCACCCTATCTTTTTCACTCTCAACAATTTCCTCCTCAACTATTTCTCCTACACCCATATCAATATTTCTACCGCTACGAGTTAGAATTGACTTACAATGCTCACGAGGATTTTCTTGTGTAGTAGCCGGAAAAGGACCTTTGTTTTGATCGGCAAGTTGCTTTGACAATTGCCCGACTTGAGTTTCAAGGTTCTTTATTGCGGCATCCGTACTCTTTTGGCTTGCAATTTGCAATTGCATGAATTGGCTAAGAGTGTCCTCGATAGAAAGCTTTGTTTGTTGAGGTTGTTGATTGTAACCGCCTTGATAAGGATTTTGACGATTCGATGGGCCCGCTTCCGGCCTCCATCCTTGTTGATAACCTTGATTACCTCTTTGTTGGTAACCTTGGTTATAGTTGTAAGGTTGTTGTTGTGGTCTCCCACCATATCCTTGATTAGGATTAGACACATAATTCACCTCTTCATCCGGTGGAGGACAAAAACCAGTTTGATGGTCACCCCTACACAATTCACAACACATCACATGTTGATTTTTAGAAGGGCTCCCATTTATCTCTTTGATTTGTTAAGGGAGTTTTGACATTTGTTGAGTGAGCAATTCTACTTGTTGTGTCAATAACTTGTTTTGAGCAAGTATTGCATCACTAGTATTCAATTCAAGAACTCCCGGTTTTCTTTGCAATGCACTACGGTTGTGTTGCCCTTGATGATCGTTCAAAGCCATTCTATCAATGATAGCAATCGCTTCTGCAGCAGTTTTTGACATCAACGAACCACCCGCGGTAGCATCTAAAAGAGTTTTTGGTTGAGGTTGGAGTCCATTTCTAAAGATAAGGATTTGAGACAATTCATCAAACCCATGACCTTTGCACTTTCTAACCATGGACTTGAACCTCTCCCTTTGCACTATAATGAAATTCATTGACAAATTCCACTAAACCTTCCTTCAAAATCTCCCAACACTTCTTCAAAAAAACTAAAGTTTTATCCATCAAGTCTTGGACTCTTTTCCCCATCACTTCCCCAAAATGCATTTGTAATTTCCTCATATGAAAATCTCTCAACTAATCTTTTCTTCTCCTCTAATTAAAGGATCGCAAAGTCTATACTGTCCATAATAGGCTTGTCCAAAATTTCCTTCTTAAATCTCTCGTCAAAATATCTTTTCACTTCTTCTTTGATCTTACCACTTCTTCTGATCTACCTCTGTTTGTTTCAATTGCCAATAAAGTATTTTTATTCTTCTTCTTGACTATAATATAGAATGAAAATATCTTGTGTTGGCGTCCTCTTCTCTCACCCACTTTTATCTTGATTTTTGCCCTAGAATACTTTATTCCCATCAAGGAATTGGGTTATAATGGCACTTTTTGAATAAATGACTCCAAGCACAAGGGGGGTGAGGGTGAATTTTAGTATTCAAAATTCGCGATTACTTTAAATTGATTACTAAAAACAATAATTTGTGTTAGTATAGTTAAAAATAGAGATAACAACGAAAAATGGATTCAAATAAATGTAAAGGAAATTAAAAGACTGAAATGAGAGAGAGAGAGAGAGAGAGAGAGAGAGAGAGAGAGATTGCACCATGATTTATAGAGGTTTGACCGATCTCTAGGCCTAATCCTTTCCCTAGTAAAAAAAATTCTCTATAGCTCCACTAATAATATTTGATAAGCTTTTAAAAGGTTATGCCCACAAACCTTATTTTAATAAACTAAGAGATTTTACAAGGTGTTGGTAGAGTATTGTGGTGTACTTTTCGTTTATATCGTATCCACAGGGATTATTGCGATATCACCGCCGTTCTATAGCCTATTTTGTCTTGAGTTAATGTTACTTTAGTTTTAGGTTTGCAAAAGATCATTCAATTCTTTTAGTAGCAAAGAGTAAATTAATGAAAGTTCTAAGTTAAAGAAAATGTATCAAGATTCGATTTCATCGACCTAAATTTGTATGTTTCCTTATAAATAGATGCTTATGAACTTGCTAACGATCAATATAATTACGTATCGACACCTATATCGTCCGTGTCCGCAACGATATAGTTAGATTTACCGTATTGTTTAACCGACGATTTCTCCACCGTTTAAACAATACAAATAACGTTTTAAGAACCGATACTTAGTAAACATCAAACTCTAAATCCATGTCTGCAACTTATAGTTTGAAAGATGATTAGTTAGGTCTAGATACAAACATTGATGTCTCAAACATTTATACCAAAGGAAAAGCTTTAATAAACAAACTAAACCATCTATATTGATCATCACTTGTTCATACACATATATTCACAAGAAAAACATACAAAAGGCTAGGAAGATTACATCTTATCTTGATACAAAAGGGATTTAGCTATCCATGAGAATGGTAGCTTGCACAAGAAGGTAAGGATGAAGATCAACAAGCATCAAAGGCGATTAATCGACGATCAAGGCTTCCAATCTTCAACTCTATATTTGCTACAGTGTATATTGCTCTTGTTTCTCTCTAAAATATCTCCAACTCTTTTTAAAAGTGATCTGGCCCATAAACAAATAAACAAAGTTTCGCAGACCGCGCTTAGCGCGGTGCAGCCCGCTAAGCGCGCTATCAATAATTGCTTAAACCGCCCAACCGCGCTAAGCGGGCTCCAGACCTCGCTTAGCGCGGAACTCTCTGCCAGAACTTCTTTCTTTTCTTCAAAAGCGCGCTTAGCGGGCTCAACCCCGCTTAGCGCGCTACCTCTTTTCAGCAATCCTTGGCTTTGGTCTTGGAACATCATCAAAGTGCTTTTTCCATGGTCCAAGCTTCCAATTATCTATAAAAACTACAAAATCCAACATAGATTGCAAAGATAAGAACTATTCAACAATAATATAAATATAAGAATAAATATATACCAAATGACAATAAAATACTACTATTAACCACAAAAAGACTTGAGAGTTACCAAAAATTACCTAAGATATTTACACAAATTGGTAACTAACACAAGGCTGATCCCTCAAACCAAAACTGGAGCTTTCTACCTCTCACTTGTTTTGAGGAGTAGCAGCTTTCCGCGTTGTATTTCAGACGGAGTATCCCTTATACTCCTTTATCAATCCCATTTCTTATTAAAAAAACATGTATAACTCACAAACCAAGAACAAGATTTTGACTAGCTAATCTCGAAAAACAAATAGAGGTTTTGTAGGAAAACCGCTACAATCAATCAAGATATACTTCAAGAGAATTTCACTCTTATAAAATAGTTGAACACTGGTGCACCTCACAAAAGTATTTCACTCACAAATGCACTAAGGCAAGTTTTAGTGAAATAAGGAATATGAGAGTGATAGAGAGGTTAAAATAGAAAATAATGATTTAAAATCAAATTCTGGATGAAATAGTGTAGAGGTGCCCTCCTTATATAGGAAAAAATGTAGCTCAAAAAAGAAAATGATTCATGGGCTTTTTAATGCTTGTAATCAATTATATGGATCCAATAATCGATTATGTAATTAAAAAATGGAAAGTTTTTAAGTCGCGCCATTAATAATCGATTATCTACCCCTAATAATCAGTTATGAGGCATTACAATTGAGATGATCAACTAGGCCAATTTGATAATCGATTAGTCGGTGTAATTTTTACTCCTAATTGATTATTTTAGTTTGTAATCAATTAGCTATTGAGTGTAATTTTCACTTTGAAGCTAGAATTTTGGCTAGGATTTTAACCAACCTCAATATCGTGCAAACATGTTTGTAATCACCTAAAGCTTGATGGTTATCCATCTTAGATGCGAAAGCTATCATTGATGAATTATTTCTCTAGGAAATTGTGTACTATAATGAAATTCATTGAAAAACTCCACTAAACCTTCCTTCAAAATCTCCCAACACTTCTTCAAAAAACTAAAGTCTTATCCATCAGGTCATGGAATCTTTTCCCCATCACTTCCCCAAATTGTATTTTTAATTTCCTCACATGAAAATCTCTCAACTAATCTTTGCTTCTTCTCTAATGAAAGGATCGCAAATTCTATACTGTCTAGAATAGGCTTGTCTAAAATTTCCTCTTTAAATCTCTCCTCAAAATATCTTTTCACTTCTTCTTTGATCTTTGCCACTTCTTCTGATCTACCTCTGTTTGTTTCAATTGCCATTAAAGTTTTTCTTCTTCTTCTTGACTACAACATAGAATGAAAATATCTTGTGTTGGCATCCCCCTTTCTCGCCTACTTTTGTCTTAACTTTTGCCTTGGAATACTTAAACTTATCATTACTCTCGGTCAACAACAAATATATTTAATTTATTTCCTTCACTGCCTCCTCCACCCTTAAGTCTATCAAACCAAATATATATGCGTTCCACCATCTTAAGTTTTATTTCAATTTTTTTTACTTCTCTTTCGTTCTATATGTTTTTCCCTAGGAACTCCATATACTTCCACTCTATAAAAAAAATATGAAGTCACTATATATGTTCAAAACAACAATTGTTGTTTTAGAATGGTTTAGAATCTCAATTGATATCTCTACCTTTTATCCACACAAGACAGTGGTCTGATATATCCCTCAATTCTACTTTTTGTTCTTATACTTTCCACTCCTCCAATAGAATATCAGACAATAAAACTCTATCTTTTCTTGATAATCAATAAAAAAACTATCTAATCTACTAAAGGCACTACTATCCTTATTACTCTAGGTATACATACTTCCTATTGTAGGAAGATCTAATAATTCCATCATATTCATAAAGTAAGAGAACTCTTCATACTCTCCCATTTTCAAGTTATCATCACTTCCTTTCCTTTCCCTAGAGTTCCTAATGGAGTTAAAGTCACCCCCACAACATCAACTCCCCTAGCCTAATCTTAGTTTTACTTCTACTAATTCTAGCCATAATTTTCTATTTAATTCTAAATTACAAGGAGAGTATATATTCACAAAGAAACATACCTTGTTATTCAATATTTCTCTTCCTACATAACCTTTCCTTGTAAAGCTATGAATAGAGATAATTTCTCCCTTGCTTCCACATCATGAGCATACATCTAAATTGTCTTCTAGCTCCTTTTGTTGTCCAATCAACATCTGAATTCCCCCATAAGCTCTTCACCACTACATCACTCATAACTTGAATCTTTGTTTCTTAGATGAAGTATATATATCTATTGGACCTTTTGTAATTGTTTGTTGAATCCTCTTTCTTTTCAATGGATTCCCACACCTTCTTACGTTGTAAGATAGTAATATCATTGAATCTTTTTTAATTTTGTCTCCCTTCTTCTCTTTTCGTCTTTTTCCCTTTCCTTCACCCCTCTAACTGCTTCTTCGTATACCTCGTTTCCTTTTTTCTCAAAAATTCCCATAACCGATATTGCATTCCAAAATTTTCCTTCCACATCTTGATCATCCTCCGCCAAAAATCTCCTACCCTACATCTGAACCTATTATCGATTTACAATATATAATCGACCCTCTAGAGTATCTCTCAAATGATTTCTTTGAGGTTTACATTGAATGAATTGAAGTCTTTGTGATTTCGTATGCGTTAATGTTATTTGCTAAAGCTTTATGTTTTTATGGTAAAAGGCGTGAAAAAGTATGATGTTTTGATGCTACCCTTGAGCCATTCCCCCTTTTCAGAAGTTTTTTCCATTGGAAAAGACCCGAATTGATTAAGGCCTAATCTTTTTTTCTTGTCCCCTCTCTTTTGAAATACTTACTCTTCACTCCCCTTGTTCATTGAATCACGTCCCCTTAAAGCCCATGTTCTTCCTTTGAGCCCAATTTCCCCAGTAGGCATGACTTTGTTTTTTCACTTTTTATTATCCCTTCTTCCTAATTCCTCTTTCCTCCATTGATTTTCCCATTTATTTTTTACCATTTCTAATGCCTCTATCCATTTGTCCTATCTTTTTTTCATCTTCATTACTTTTCTGACACATTTAGCGTTGTTGCTTTTCCTTCTATTGCTTCCTTTTTTCCAACCCTAGATTAAACTCATTTTGTATGTTAAAGACTATTATAGCCTTTTCCTTCTTGTCTCTATTTGTTTCATTGATGTCTTTATCGTACTCGTCTCCTTCATGAGATGTCTCGTTCTTGTCGTAATCCACTATTCCACCATGTTCCTTGTCCAAGTTATATTTGAGATCTCCTCTAAATTCCCATACCTTCATTTTTCATTTCTTGTTTTGGCATTACTATTCTCACTAGACCCTGAGAATCTTCTATCACGTTGATCCTGAATATTTCATTGTTTATCTGCACATCAAGTGTTTCATTCAAAACTAATGTCTAGTTTTGTTCTAACCATGACTCTTGGCACATCCATTTTGGATTATTTTTCTATTTCATTATCTGAGCTTAAATATACTTCTAATGGTGCAGTTACGAACTTAAATAGTTTAGGGTTCCGAGTTTGACAAGGGATTCAGTAGCATATGATCCATGTTACCCTTTCATTATCCACATCATTTGGTTTCCATTATCTGACTTGATTCAACCACCACCATATCTAATCTCTAGCCTCTTCCACTAATGTTTTAAGTTCTCTTTCTTCCCTCTCTTCTAACAGATACAAATTTTCTCCAAGTGGGGTTACTTTTATTAAGAAATATCCCTCCATGTTAAGAGCTTCTTGTATATTATAGGAGATTCCAGGGTTTTCCATCACACCAATGAATGCTTTTTTGAAACCAACCAAATCTCCCTCTTCCGTGTTGAAATCTAAATGTGCAAATGATGGTATAGGTTCCCTTGGTTCCTTTCTTTCCACACGTTTGATCTTTTGTGTTAATGATGTTGGTTTAGCGTGTTTCCTAATATAGTGTGTTTGGGTACATTAGGTAAAACAACATATGTACAAGATGTATTTTGATTACATGTGGAACAAGTTCCAGCATGTGTTACATCATCTTAGTGTGTTGGTGTTTGTTGTTGAGTAAGAGCTATTTAGCAAACGTGTTAGATATAACCAGTTAAGCAAGATATGTGTAGCTAAAAAGCTTGAAAGAACCAATTAAGCAAGAGTTGTTTAACCAAATTGCTTGACAGAATCATTTAAACAAGAGATAAGTGGTTCAACATGTGATTTCCTTCTAGAAGTTTGTAATCCAAATTCAATTTGAAAATATTTGGATTTGACTCAATTAAAGAACATTTTACTGGATGTACCTTGAAGGAAGATATTGGTTCTAATTTATTCCATCCAAGACTCTCTCCATTGTAAGATCTATAATTCTCGGGGAAGAGTTAATTTAGATGTACTGGTGCAACATGTTGGACATGATGCTTCAACATTTCTGCAATACAATTGTCAGCAGGACAAGATAAACATTGTTCAGTGCAAAATTTCTTGATGGAATTTAATTAGATTTGTTGAAGTTATTTTAGCAATGTTTGTTTGATTTCTTTGACAGCTGGAGATGTTCAAATCAAATTTAAATTTGAATTTGAAATATAACAGATCATATTTTTTGTTGGAGATTTTTATGGAGCATATCATATCCAACTAAATCAGCTATTATTTTGGACGAATTTAATTTCGATATCCAATGAAAAAAGGCCAAAAGACATTGCTATTTAAGGAGACTCAAACCTCACGTTTGAGGTGTGCATTTTATTTTAAGAATCTTAGTGTTAAGATTTATCTTTTGAGTCTTTGTTTGAGTAATCTTTGTTCACCACTCTAACACCTCAATTCATATCTTAAGGTATAGGGTTTGGTTTGATAGTTACGTTGTAAAACCTTGTTCCAAAATATTAAGTCTATAAGCTTGAAAACAAGTATTTCTTGTATTCTACGCTAATGCATTATAAGGGTTAGTGTAGAATTTTTGTGTACATCACTCTATGTTTAAGTAATTTGACATAGTTGTTGGTTTGTCTTATTTGAGATGTAAATTCAACATTCAATATGGTTAAGATGTTTAAGTTTATGGTTGATGAGTTTTTTAGGGTTCTTGGTGTTCTTAGGATTATGGAAAGTTAGAGAGAGGTTGGAGGTTCTCTCATGATTTTTTTACTTAACCAAATTAAGTTACTAGACTGATAGTTAGACAGTTCATTAGCTTGCTAGTTGAATTGTTAATTAAAAATGCTTTAGTTCATAAATATAGTCCATCACGTGCATAACTAATCCTACATATACCTTTATTACACTTAATATAAATAATAAGTTTCTTTCAATCTCAACTTGAGTCTGGCCTGCACATTACTCTTATTGCTAGATGATGCTTTTGTTTGTTATATTATAGATAGATAGAAATCGTAATCAGTGTATATGTACTTGAAAGAATTGAATATAATAAGACAACACATGGAAGAAACACAAGTATCTGCAGCAGGCGTATATAAGTTCAGTGTAAGTGGATTCTTTCTCTCACATAAGAGTAGAAGAAAGAATCTCTAATGCCATTTCAGGAAACTCTTTCCAAAGGCTGGTTTTACATTAGGTTCGTCAATTTCTCGTAACAAAACAAAGTCTTACATTTCCATATGCCATCCACTATATAGGACCACCAGATTCATGTCAGATATATAGTATATAAAGTGTAGAAAAAAAAATGAGACATCATTGGAAAATGAAAGTGAATAGAGATCATAAGATACAACGTAAAATCATGCTTGTTAGATTAATTTATATTCATATGTTAAATCAAATTAAACCTTATAGTTTTGAGTAGACCAAGAATGTGTATCTTACAGCAGCTTTATAATTTTTATTTATATTTTTCTTAATTATTTTCTCTCTTCTAGTCACCTTTTAATTTTTTTTTCTTAATTATTTTCTCTAATTTTCTTGTTGGAGAATATCAATTCTGAGTAAACAAAACATAAAATGATGAAACTTAGCAACTAATATTAAGAATTCAAATTAATAACTTAACCAATCACACATTCAACTAAACTTAAATAAAAAACAGTAAGAAAGATACAAATTATTGCATGATGATCCACATTCATATACCACCCAAACCAAACCAAAATCAACCACACCATAGAAACAAACTCTAAGATACAAATTAATGCATGCTTGAGTTTAATGGTAGGATTGTCGAAATCAAAGATTTCGACAAAAACTACAATTTAGAGTTTTAGCAAAATTACAGTAGTAGTACTGTAATTTTGTTTAACTCATGGCTAAACAAGCATACACTAAGATGCAAAACCTATGCTACTATCTAAAAAAGAAAAGAAGATTAATTATTACTGTTATGGATATATGCACCATTGGTGGTTGGAAGATCAGACCAAGTAAGGGTTGGAATTGGATTCCAGTACCCTAATTCAGCAGCAGGAACTGAAGTTGTCTCCAAAATGTTTGATATAGTAGAGGTATTAGAAGCCACGTTCCCTAGTAACACTGTTGGTGAAGATGAAATCTCACTACAATAATTATTACCTGATGATGATGATGTTGAAGACCTTAGCTTCTGGTAAAGTTCTTGGATTCCACTGCTTTGATGCTGATGTTGTGGATGTTGTTCCCCAAGTACAAAGCCACCGTTTTGTAAATGTTGAGTTTGATCATGATTGTTTCTCCAAAATGGGTTGCATAGAACATGTCCAATACCATCATAGCCATTTGATGAAACCAACGGCTGAGAACTCATCATGTGAGAAACATGGGACCCTAATAAGTTATTCCCTTCTTCCTTAACAAGGTTAGGGTTAGGGTTTTGGTTAGATCTTAGCAAGGAAAGTAGATGAGAATTTTGTGGAGAGCCCCAGAGGATTTGGCTTGGTGGTGGAACAACATGTTCAAGATCAAACCCTTGACCACCTGACCTTCCTATAAACTCAGATGCAACTGTCTTCATCTTGTTTACTGATGTTTTTGCCGAGTTGTTCGACGCGCCAATGTTTCTGTTTTTCCGGCAGCCTCCTCCGATGGGGACGTTACGTAAAGCGCCGCCTTTTGTCCAGTAACGACGGCATGTTTTGCAGAAATGGCGAGGCTGAGTGAGGTTGTAGTTGTTGTAGTAGCAGAACTTGGTGTTGGATGAATCACATCGTGGACACCTCAGACTTTGTTGGTTTTCAGATGAGGGGGTGGTTGCTGGTGTGGAAGTGGTGGTGGTGGTGGGGATGGTGGTTGTGGAAGATGGACAAGGAGAAGAAGAAGGAAGAGAAGAAGGAGACTGTGTTGTTGTTGTTGGTTGAAGTAAAAGTCCTCCTCCAAGTCCTCCTCCATTAATGGAAGAGTAGTTTCTTTCACTAGCACCATTACCAAAGAGTTCTGGGATCATCTTTGTTTAGTTTTTGTTGTGGATCTAGCTACAACAATCCAAAAAAGAAAAACAGAAAAGCAAAAGGGTGGTGAGTCTTTTTGTGTTAGTGGAGAAAAAAGATAAAGCAAGTCGGTTTGTTGTTTGTTTGAGAGAAAAGAGAGAGAGTATAGAATTACTATGACACTTGCCTTTGAGAATTCAATTTGCTGGCTTTGTTGGCACTTTGGTACTGGTTTCTTTCAAAAGAATATATATAGAATTAGGGTCTTACAAGAATGTATATATAAGAAAACCAATAATGAATCTTCATACTCTCTTCTTGTGTACAATCATATACTTTATTATTAATTGAAGTCACATTTTTTTATCTTTTATATTTATTTTGAATGGAATTTTTATTAAAATGAATTACATAAGACATTCTCTGCATATATGATACCAATCATATTTTAAATGTGAAATATAATAAACAAATGAATAATTTATAGGGTTAAATATGCCGGAGGTCCCTATAAATATGTGACCCTGCAATTTTAGTCCCTCTAAAAATTTTTTTTAATAAATGATCCTCACAAACTTTTCCGTCCCCAACATTGATCCCTCCCGTTAGTTTCCACTAACGGAGGCTGACGTGGCACGCCACGTGGAAGACAGATTGGCAAAAATCTGAAAACATATGAAATTGCGGGGGTTTTAAACCTCCTCTAAACAAACAAAAAAAAACAAAAATTTTGGTTCTGAACTTTTCTCAAACACCTTGGAAGCATGTTCAGAACTAAGATTTTTGGGAAACACACTCAATTATGTGAAACTGCATCACCCACCAACATCTTACATTAACCAAACCTGCAAAACTCTATTGAACCGACCTGCAAAGCACATCAGTGAACAACACATATTCTCTGACTCAGCTTCACACCTTCGACATAACTCACAAAATATAAACACATTTGCAAATACAACCACACAACTTGCAATGACATCACCAATCCACACAAGTTCACTCTGACGCAGAATAATTCGTATCGCAACAAATGGATCATGTACCTTATGTTCATCTTCAATCCATCACAGATCCGTAATCACAACAGGTTCATACATCACTGATTACTCCTTCAAAAGATCCTTCAAGTTCTACGCATCACGCAACAACATCAACACAAAATTTTAAAACTTAAGCAATAACTCAACACCGATTAACCTGTAGATCTGATTCACAAAGCACCGTCACGAGCTACATCGTCCAAGAAGCTACACCTTCAGCAAATCACATCATCATCATCTTTTACGCAACAACGTCAACACCGCACCACAAACCACGACGGATTCACAACAAATGCAACACATCTACTTCAACTCAACAATTGCTAGCAACACACAACATTCATTCAACTCAACCGATCTATAATTTTGATGCAAGTAAAGCAAGCAAAAAATAGAGAGAGACAAATTGCCTGAGATTCCTTCAAGGTCATCGTTGATGGAGCCTTACCAGAGTTTCATTATGTGCGCTTCAAGGTTATATTTCTTCAGTTTGTGCTTAATAACATGATAATATTTGTTGTATGTTTCAATAGTGTGTGTTGCTCATGTTTAACATTCAGAACAATATTTTGAATCTTTGGTTGATTGAGTTTTGAATTTGTTGATTGTGTATAATGATGGATGTCATTTTTGTTCAAGAAGTAATGTTGAGAGTTGAGGGGAGGATGTTTTTTAGATGTATGTATGAACAGAGGGAGTTTCTTGGTTTTGCACGAGAATTTAGGAGAAGTAGGTGGATTTTCGGTTAAAGCAAAGAAGAGATTAGGGACAAATTGAAATTTGAAACAGAAGTGTGGAATAGAAAGTAAAAGAGTTTGAAAAGCCGTGAGAAGTGGATATTGGATGAAGGTGTGTTGTTCACTGATGTAAGTTTTTTCAAACACACACTCAATGCAAAATCTTGCTTGCAAGGTGTTGGAGAAAAGTCCTAAACTAAGATTTTTGTTTTTTTTTTTTGGGTTAGTTTAGAGGAGGTTTAAAACCCCCGCAATTTTATATGTTTTCAGATTTTTGCCAATCTGTCTTCCACGTGGCATGCCACGTCAGCCTCCGTTAGTGGAAACTAACGGGAGGGACCAATGTTGGAGACGGAAAAGTTTGTGAGAACCATTCTTTGAAAAAAAATTTAGAGGGACTAAAATTGCAGGGTCGCATATTTATAGGGATTAAAAACATAATTAACCCTAATTTATAACATACTAGTCAATGAGATAAAACTTTATGATTACCTACTAAGATAAGTCTTTTCTACTAATGTGAAACACAAAAATTAGTTAGCTTATGCATCTCACTCAAAAGTCTTTATAATGTCTTCTTAAATTCTTTATAGATGTGAAGAATAAAGACCTTGCTTCATATTTTCTTTCTATGTCAAGTATCTAAGAAGTTGTGGGAGTGGATTTTCTTGTGGTTAGGGAAAGTTATCTTTTACAACTGAGTAGTTCAAGGATTTTGGTGTTTCGCAGGAGAAGGTAAAGATTGCTAATGCAAGTGTGAAGATTAACACTATATGGATTGCTACCATATGGAGTATTTGGATCATGCGTAATTCTATCATATTCAAGCAAGTACCGTATAGTTTTGATGTGGTGTTTTATAATGTCATGTACTTCTCTTGGAGTTGGTTAGCTAGTAACAAGTAACAATATGTCTTCTTCTTTTTCTACCTTCTATGAGTGGTACAAATTACCGCTAAGATGTTTTATGTCTTTGTAGTTCGTTGTAAGGGTTGCACCCCTAGTGCGATTTCTTAATTCAATTGCTTATTAGAAAAAAAAACTATTTGTTTGTATATTGTATATTGAAAACTATAACTTTTATACATATATATATATATATATATATATATATATATATATATATATATATATATATATATATATATATATATAAAAGATGATTACACTATTTCTATTATTTTGAAAATGATTCGAGTTAATATTTAATTAATTAATTTTAAAAAAAATTAATTATTTTTGTTAATTATAACTTTATATGACTTAATTGATTAAGATATTTTTAATTTAATAAATATTTTATATATATATATATAATAATTATTATAATATATTAATTAAATAATATTTAAATATAAAATATTTTAAAAACTCTCACTTAGCAAATATATTTTACTGATAATATCATAGTTCTTTAGATGTGCATCTGGGGTCAGGTTGATCTGCATAAGGTGTATCCTTATGCACGGTGCATAAGTCTCGTACAAATAATATTTAAATTGTTCCGAGTAACATTTTAGTTAGAAACGAGTAATAATATCATAATCCATGGATAATATATGCATTATTTGTACACATCTATTAATTATGAGTAAATATTAATTGTGAGTAATGAGTACACTATTTTGAGTAATATTTACCCATTCTGAGTAATATCGAATTTTAACTATTTTGAGTAATATATTCATTGTTCTGAGTAATATTTATACTATTTTGAGTAATCTGTATATTATTTTGAGTAATAAATATAATACTCTGAGTAATATAAACAATATTTAAGTATTTATGCACCGTGCATAAGGATATACCTTATGCACATCAACACATCCCGTGCATCTGAATGTTGTTTATCTTTGCATTTTAACTTTATAATTTGGTACATCATATACATCAATAATAGGATCACTATGATTGTCGTCCGTATAACGTGACAGAATCTCGACCACCACCCCATCAATATACTTTATGACATATATCGTATGGATAGTGACATAAAAATTGTAATCATTCTTGATAAAATTCTTTTGATATATTTGAAGAATACCTTAAGAATAATTTCTAAATGGTTTTTTCTTTACCCACCTCTCTATGGGGGTCACCCCCAGCGAAAACCCCACTTTACCCCTGCTTCGGAAATGCATTTTCGAAGTATTTTTTTTCTAAATTTTCCCAGACTTCGGAAGTGCACTTCCGAAAACACCAAATAGGGGGTGTTTTCGGAGATGCACTTCCGAAAACACCTTTTTTCAGATTTTAGTGTAATTCGAAAGTGCATTTCCGAATTATGCAGAAGTCTCTTTTTTTTTATGGTTTTTCTAATAGTCCCGTACGAAAGATATATTGCACGTATAATAGATACAAAACGAAAAAGCCGAACAAAACAAACGATATATCAACGTAAAATACGAATATAATAAATAAAATTCAAATAATATATACAGACCGAGTCATATTGTGCGAAATATATAATCCGAATACAAAAAAAATAAACCCGAACCCCTACTGGGTATGCTTAACCCTCTCTCCCTGGGACCTCCTCTGCCGCCTGTATGCCGCCGCACGGCCCGCATCAGTGACGATCCTCCCCATCACGGCGACTGCCTCTGGACCGCCCTAATCAACGATACCTCGATCCAACGCGTCCCGTCCAAGCATCTCTATCCGCTGACAGATCGGCAGGAGATCAATGACGTGGTCATCCTCGGCCTGCTGGTTCTCCAGGATCTCCTCGTGTGCTGGCCTAGGAGCTCCGAGAGCGTCGGGTCTCATCAGAGGATGTGACACCCGATAGAACCATGTGACATACCCCTCCACACTGTGCCAGTCTTGGGTGACCCTAATGCGACAATACTCCTTCAGGACCACATGACGCTCCCAATCTGCAAATATGTCAGTGAGCTGCACTCGGGTCACTGTGTCGGGAGCAGCCTCAAAAGGTGACATGGGTATCAGCTGCACAAATCCAAACTGTCGCATACACCGCTCAGGGAGATACCGCACCATGGTGTTGGTCCCGCATGCCAACCAACCAGAATATAACGAGATGCTGTCAAAGGGGACAACATCAGTGTATTCGCTGAATGGCCTCCAACGGATGTCATCGTGCATCGTGCGGTCGAGGTACTCATGGTATGGTCCCACTGTATTTTTCCCCTCTGGAGAACGTATCGGGCGGCCCTGGGCATCTCGTCCTCGTACTCAGTATCAACGCGAAAGCCGTGGATATGGGGGAAGTAGGAGATGATCCAGCTCTGAAACACAAACACGATAAAGTATAAAAAATAAATACGAAACATAAATAAATGTGAAACAATTAAAATGAAACGTACCGTAAGTAGTGTGCAGGATCTGGTCAACTGCCTGGTCCTCCAGTTGGAGGCCTCATTCAGCTTCTGGTATAGGTATACCAGAATAGCTTACCCTCAGTTCCACTGGTGAACGGTAGTCACGTCCATGAAGTAGCGGAGGTAGGTCACGTCGACATATCTTGTACTCTTGTCCACAAAGATAGCAGCGCCTACCACAAACATGAACCAGCACCGGAGAGCACAGCCACAGTGATACTCCACAAATAGGCCATCATCCGCCTCCTCGGATTCGGCCGCCGCCGCCAGGTGGTGCTCGAAATAAGCTTTCAGAGTGGTGAACCGGATATGAGGCCCATTTGTCGTCTCACACTCATAGTTAGCCATATCTGGCTCCATACCCAAATAGAGCGTCATCCACTCACTGGCTTCGATCCTCTGGATCTGGGAATGGTCCAGCAGCATCCCCCTAATCGGCAAGTGGAGAAGACACTGCACATTGTGCAAGGTGATCGTCATCTCCCCAACCGGTAAGTGGAAAGAAGACGTCTCCCTGTGCCACCTCTCCACAAAGGCCCCCTGCATGCCGTGGCTGATGGTGGTATACCCCGTCATGTACAACCCACTAAGCCCTAAAGCTCTCACCGCGTCGTTAAATCATTGTGTCTCTGGTTTAAAGAGACTGAAAACCTTCCGGGCGTGGTTCACTTATTTCAAAGTCTGTCTCTCCTGTTATAACAAAAACAAATAAAAAACACTGTTAATTAGACCGTTAAGAAAATGTTGAATAAACAGCTAAATTAAAAACGGTTAAATAATAAAGTCGGGCAAAATATAAAAATACCTCTCCCCCCCCAGATACGCCGAGCGACGTGCTCGTGGTAGGTAATCAGCAAGGTCGTGTCACTGGGCCCTCCCGGGTAGCCCTCCTCCTGCTCCTCCTCCTCCCCGTGTGGAGGGTCAACATCTGGTACCTCCTCCGCCTCGTGGTATGGAACTGCCTCCTCCTCCTCCTCCTCTCGCTGGCGGGAAGAAGATACCCGAGCCAGACGACTCCTCGATCCAAATGCAGAAGTACCCTCGTCCATCTGCACGGGAACTCGCACGCGTCCCCGTCCCTGCCCACGTCCCTGCGTCGACGCCAGCTGTGCCGCCCGCTCGCGTCTAGCCGACGCAGTCTGGGTCTCTCTACCCTGTCTGATGCGTGCTGGGTTGCCTGCTGTGAACTACACACTTGCTTTTGCAGAAATTTTGCAGAGAGGAAGTTTGAAGAAGATTTAGGGTAAAATGAATGGGGGAGTGAGGCTGTTTTGCTTAATCTGCAAAACGCGCAGTATTTCGGAAATGCATTTTCGAAATAAGACAAATTTTGAAGAAAAAAAAAAGACGCTTTCGGAGATGCATCTTCGAAAACAATATTTACTTGCATTTCGGAAAGTATTTCCAAAGTAAGGGGTATATTTGATTTTTCACCAGAGGTGACCAAAAAAGTAGGGAGGTGGGTAAAAAAATTTTCTTTCTAAATATCAAAATAAAATAAAACAAAAGAGGTGTTTCAACGTTAAATAATAAACTTATATCATTATTCACTTAAAACAATAAAATAGACGGATTATCTTAGGAATATAAATTTATACTTTGTAATATTCATAATTTTCTCTCATATTTCTCTCAAAATAGATTGAGAAAATTAACTTTATAATACTCACCACAAAACTAAAAAAAATAATTAAAAACTGTTAGACGCTGGCCTTAGGATCTAGAGGTGGGGTGAATAGATCGTTCACAGTTTTACGGAGTTAAATGACTTTTCAGCGGAAGTGATTCTGAATCGACTCGCGTCTATTCCGAACCACTATCGAAACGATTGTATATGTGTTTAAAAACCAGTCAAAGACTTGAGGTAAGTGATAAGAGTATATGTTGCAGAATCAAAGCGTTGCTCTTATTGAAAATCAGATTAACTTTTTGTATGATGGACAATGTTTGCAATGCAGTAAGAGTGATAGAAACAAATATACAAACACTTGGTGATAATGATCAAATTGAAGGTAATTCAATGTGTGGTGGATTGTGATGTTTATGTAAGTTCTTAATTCACAATCTTAACACTCGAATCGTTGATCAATTTGCTATTATAACCAAATATGAACAGAATGTAAATGAAAAAGTAAAAGCGACAAGAACACGATATTTGTTTAGGCAGTTCGTCGATCGTCCTCGCTACGACTACGTCTGCCCCCAATTCCAAATTGAAATTGGGTAATCTTTCATTAATGTTGAAAGTAGTATATACAAAGAAGATAACAAAGCGATAAACGATAAACCAATTATGTCGATCCTTTGAATCTTCTTCCCCCTTAATCTTGAGCAAGATCAAGGTTATCCAAGAGCTTCACTTTGATTCCCTTCTACAGTGTCTTGATTCCTTGAACTCCCCGTTCCTCAATCGTTACACTCATCCGAATCCTCAATGAACGCCTCTTGATAAAAACCCCCAAGAACCACCCGTCGTGGAGGACAAAACCCGCAGATTTTATTCACAAACAAACCCCACAAACCTTCACCCACTAGGAATCTTCAATTCCGTTCCATGGACGTTATCGAACTCATCACTAACCCGCAACGCAAGAATGATTATGTGTAATTGTGTTGGAGATGATGAAGAACGAAGATGAGAAGCGTTTGTGTATCTTTCAGTCGTTGGTGTTGCATTGAATAATTGAACCTTTGACAATATATATGATAGCTTAACAGTTGGAGATGAGAGAAACAGAATTTTTGGCATTCTTGATCAGTTAGGTCGACCTCTTGTAGTGCTTAGGTCGACCTAGTAGAGCTTGCAGAATTTTGCTCCCAGTTAGGTCGACCTGTTTAAGGAGTAGGTCGACCAGAATCTTCTTCAAATGCATTCTGGGGACATTTTCTCAGATTAGGTCGACCTAGTTGTTGTGTAGGTCGACCTAGCAGTTTTTCTTCATTTTAGGTCGACCTAGGTTGACAGTAGGTCGACCTAACTGCTGCTTTTCTGCATTCTTCTTGTTTTGCTTGTGTTGAGTCAACCTATAAGCATAATAGATCATCCTGTACTATCATGAGTGATCAATGCTTGCTTTTCTCTGAGTTTTCTGCTTCCGCCTTGTTGTTTGAATGCTTATTTGAGTTTGCCATGAATCAAAAACATCTTTGAGTGTAATCTTGTTTTCACATACTCCCCCTTTTTGATGATGGCAAACCATTCGTCGAAGCTTTGGTGATAAGTGATAAGGACTCACCAAAGCTCCCCCGTACATTCAGCATCTATCTCTCAACCAAGCAATCTCTTCACAAAGCTCCCCCGTACACTCAGCATCTATTGCATCTATCTCCCCCTTTGACAACATCAAAAAGAGAAACAAAGAGACAGAGTAGGAGAGTAACAAGAGAAATATAAAGAGGATATCGACATTCATAGTAATAGATAACATGTAGATATCGAACCAATAAGAGCCAATCATGTTTTAAAGAAACACCACAACATACATAGTAGTCCAAGAGATTTATAGAAAATGACACAAAAAGTACTACATCATATAGAATTTTAACACAATGCTTAATGAAATGAAATGCAATGAAATGATGATATGATGAAGAATCCATCCTAACGCCTGCCCCTTCTTCCTCTTCCTCTTTGAAATGTGTGAGGCCGGTCTTCTTCAACTTGTTCCAACAGATCCAGCACAGACATGTTAAGAGTGTTGAAGCTTTGACTTATGTTTGCATGACGATGCAATGCCGTTTCCTCAAACTGATTCTGTCTTAGAGTGGAGTTGGAGGCAAAAGTCTCAAAATCGCTTTTGTGGTCTTGAACCAAACTATATAGCGATTGATATTGACGTTGTTGTTCATCATACCTATCTTGTTGAAGCTGCTGCATGGTTTGGAACTGAAGCTGCTGTGTTTCGAAATGTTGTTGTTGTTGGAGTTTCATAGCTTCAAGCATGGAGATGATGTTGGACTGATCAGGAGGGGGTGGAGCCTTGTATCCCCAAGGAATTTCTTCCTCTTGAGGAGGTACATATTGCCAATTTGAATCCATGTCATTGGCTGCATCTTCCATGTTGTGATCCTCATCATTGGCAATTTCATGCTCATTGCCTTCTTCTTCATTCTCAAGAATATGACCAAATTCCGTAGGATCATCGTAATTGTAGATGACTTTTCCCGACCCTTTTTGAATGAGATAATAGGTTTTCCTACTTGGATCCCAATGATATCCCATGAGGGTTAAGGTTGTTTGAGAGAAATCTTGATTCTGTTTCAAGTGAATGTACGGCACTCCATCAAGATTCATGCCAAAGTGGTTCACAATAGTTTGAATAATCGAACCATAACATAAAGCCGTAGTCTTCTGCTTTATTTCCTCAAACTTATCAGTTAGAAAGTGTGGCCAATGCACACGAGTTCTGTTTTGAATCAGATACATTAACACCACTTCGTTACGTTCAATCCTTGAAAATCCCCCTGCTCGTGGTCGGATTACCCTTGAGATGATCCAGTTGAGAAGCCTAGGATCTCTTCTTAGATGTCCAGCTGTGATTGATTCATTTTGCTTGTCAAGAACAACAGGATCTTTGAGAATGGATTTCATATAGGCGACATGATCATAATTTCCCGGAATGTCACCGTCTTCAATGCGAACTTCATCTCCCAAAAGTGTAAGCCCGAATATACTTATCCATGCCCGTTTGTCGACAATATGGGATCTTGACCCCATTTTAAATCTGAAATTACAGCCCTCCTCTCTTGTGAAACCAGCATAGAATGCCCTAATTGTATTCTCACAATACGGTGTAGCACATTCCAAAAGTATATGAATATTTTGATGTTGAACCAAATCGACAACATTTGGAATATGCATGTGCTTGGCAACATGTTGATTATAGATATATTGTTTGACAACCTTCCTTTTCATTTGCCACTTTTCAAAATTATCTTTGCAATCCGGATGAACAAGAGTTAAAGCACTTACCGGTTGAGAAGATGAACTTGATGCAATTTCCTTTCCCTTTCTTGATTTTGGAGCCATTCTTGCTAGTGATTTTGTGTGAGAAGGATGATTTTGGACAATTTTGAGTTTGAGGAATTAGGGTTAGCCGTACCAAATGTGATGAGAATGAGAGGGAATGAAAGAATGGAATGTTTTGAATGAATGAGAATGGGTCGGGTCGACCTAACAGACCCAAATCTGGAAAAATGACAGCAGTAGGTCGACCTAAAGTGAGGCTGGGTCGACCTAACAGAAGTAACAAAAAAAAATGACCAATTTAGGTCGACCTAAATTGTGAGTAGGTCGACGCAACTGGACCTTTTTAGTTTCTGTAAAGAAACTTCTTCTGTAGGTCGACTCAAATACAGAGTAGGTCGACCTAAGTTTCCTTAAATGATGAAAATGCCTTAGAAATGTTTCTATATGATGTATTTTTGTTTTGTCATTTGCTTGTGTAATACGGTGAACTGACTTTTTATCGATCGAAATGTCGCGGTTAAGCAAGAGTCGCCACCGACTTTTATTTTATCCAAACAAATTCGGAAAGGCAAAAAGAAACAGAAAAAAAACCTTTTTAAAGAAAATCTGAGTTCGGGGGGTAATTTATGCAAAGGGAAGGTGTAAGGCACCCTTTGCATCCATGGTTTTCCATGGGCTCTTAATTGCTTTGCTTGCTCGTTTGTTTAGAAAATGTAGATGAAAGAGATAGGGACTTTAGCTTGTAAATGAGCGTAGCCCTTTTGAAAAATTATGAGAAAGAATATAATGAAAGTTTGAGCATTGCAAGGCAATTAGGGGCAATTACCTTAAACTCAGATGATAGGTCTCTTTTTAGCCTTTCAGAATGAAAGGGTCTATCCTTGCCATAAGAGGGCAGGAAGCCTTTCGTTTGGAGGTTGAAGGGTCATCGAAGCATCCTTTGCCATAAGACTGTCCCATGCCATAGAAGGGCAGGTAGTCTAAGGCAAGGATCAGAATAAGCCATTTCGTAGGCAGCCAGAAGATACCTCGGCCTTTTTTCGTAGGCAACTTCCGAGGGTCGAGGTCATTTGTGTATCGAAGGCAGCATCATTTAGGGTCGTGACCTTTTTATCGAGGCAACATGGCTGAGGTACCCTCATATTCGAGGGACGTGGCTTATTCTGCAAAAAAACACAAAGGCAACAGGCAACAAGGCAACAAAGAGGTTACCCCAAAAGAGTGCGTGTGTGCAACATTCACGTGATTATATTCAGATAATATTTATCTTATAATTAGTGATTCTAATTGATTCAGAGTTGCACTCCCTAAGTTACTAACCACGCAGTATATAAAGCAATAAAGGGGAAGGGGAAAATGAAACCAGCGGATCCCAATAGGGTTTGACATAAGTAATAATAAACAAAGAAAAATATTAAGGTTTTAGGGTTACCAAACTCGTAGCTTTGGCGGTCATCAAACCCTGAAAATTGAAAAGGAAGAATAAACAGAAGAGGATGAGTGCATTATCGGTTCAGAGGCAAATACGACTAACCATAATCAATCACCAATAAAAGAGACAAATGAAATTAAAATGAATAGATAAAGACTTAGCTTTGATTGGAAGGTTGATGGGCAAAGGTTTGCCTCGAGCCTTGAATATTGAACCTGATCATCAGAGAATTGACAAAAATATAAGTGTAGGAGGAGTTCTATTGACGAGAAAATTAAACCCTAATCATATAAAATAAATAATAATAATAATAATAATAATAAAAGAAGGGTTTAGAACTTAGCTTTGTTCTTTTGACGTGGCGCATAGTCGGAAGGCATCTGGAGATAAACCCTGAAAAGGACATAGACAAATATTTTTCTTAGTGCAGGGCAAATTCTCGTAAACCCTGATTAAGGCACAAGTTAGCCATGGTTAATAGAATAAATAAAAAGCCAAATTAATCATTGGTTTTTTCACCTAATTAATTAAATCGGTGAAAATAAGGTTTCGATTAAATGTCCTAATCATAAGAAATATTTTAAATCAATTAATAAAATGTTTATATTTAATTAAACAATTAAACGAATTAAATTAATTTAAGACACTTAATTATTTTAATCAAATACAATTGTTAAAAAATATTTTTATTTTTTATGTTTTTTTTTTATGAAAAAAGGAAATTTAGAACAAGATTTATTAAGGAAGATATTTTAAATAATTTATTTTTTAAAAGAAAACAAATAGTTAAATAATATATAAATAAAATAAAGGAATAAAAAGTTTAAAAGAAGAAACTCAACTTATGATCTTGTGTGGCTGGCTTCTGAGGGACTATGGTGTTCTTGCCCTCTTTAGACCATCGATCAGCTTCAACATGAGATCTAAGGGGTGTGATGTGAGGGTGCGTTGTATCACGCGTAGATGGTGATGCACTGGATCATAAGGCATACAAACAAATTAGTAAAACAAACATAAACGACGCGGGGGATCGAACCCGCGTCCATTTAGTGAATTGTATTCTCCTTTGGCCAACCGTGCTAGATACATGCGCTGTTAACAACATCAAACTCAAACAATATATAAAAATAGTTCATTTAGAATTTGAAAAAAAACACAGAAACCCGCGCCCAGAGGTGCCTTCTTCCTCGCTGCTTTTTCCAGAAACGCAAACCTTTAAGCCACGTTTTTTGAGTGTGGTATTTGCCCTGCAATTTTAATCCTAACGACAAACGATGAATTAACGCATTTTAATGGTATAGATCAATTACAAATTATCCTCTGAATCTATTGGCGGCCATGGTTCAGGCTAATTTCCTGTAATTCGAGAATCCCCAAATTGAAACTCGAAACCCTAGCCATGGTATATGCTTCAATCTGTACCTAAAATGCAATTAAACTATCTCGAAACAACACACAGATCCTTATAGTCATGAATATATGAGCCAAACATGTTTATGATTAGTGTATGATCGGAACCAAATTGAAAGAAAAAACGCAAACCGTGAGCCGTTTTCGTGGTGATTCCAGATGCTTCAATCAATGGAGGTGATGCGATTAGTCTCAGAAAGCCACGAGGAATCGTTTTGGATGTATGAGAGTGCTTGAATTGATCTCAAACGCCTTCTGCCATGGCCCTTGAGTTTTCGGTTTTCGAAGCTCTCCTATGGTGTTTGATGCGGCCAATCCTCCTCTCCGCCTCCAATTGTTAGCATATATATATATGAGAGTTATTTAGGTTTTCAAACTTGAATCATATCTTTGCAATTTGCATCCTTGAGATTTGATTTGGCCATCATATCTAATCTTGCTGTTTTGGTTTCTGTTAATTCTCTATGAATCTTCACACGGGCCCTTGCTTCCAAAAAATTTTATTTTTTCTTATAATTTAATTCTTTTTATTTCCTCATCACTCATTTTTTATTTTTATTATTATTATTTTATTTATTATTTTCTTCTAGTTCATTTGGTATTCAAATAACACCAATAAAATAATGAATAAAAAAATAACATAAATAAATGAAGTGATATCATAAGGTCATGGGCTTCTTTGAGGCATATGGGAGGTTATGAAGTCCACTTGAATTGTCAGAACTCGATTTTTCTTGAAGAGAAACAAAAAACCTAGTTTGAGGGTTGTTGTTTAGGAGAGTGTACAGTCAGTCGAGTCTTGAGCTTCTGATATTCAAATGAGCTTGAGTATAAAATATGGCGGGCAAATTTTGGGGTATGACAGCTGCCCCTGTTCAATTATCTTTAACCTGAAGATGTAGAGTGGTTTGTATGTCAGTCGGTATCTGAAGGTGGAAGATGATTGAACACTAGAATACCAAGAAATTTGCCCTAGCTGAAGTAGAGACTTTTGTCGGAGATGGGCTTGAAGATGCCATCCAGCAAATCATGCATTAGATTCGGTTTGGAGTGTTTGAGAAGTATTAGTTAGAGATTGATCGTGTTAGCGTTGTTCGTGATGAGAGAAACGAGTCATATATTTAGACCATATCTGTAGAGGAATGTCAGAATGAGTCATACATTGGACCATATCTGAAGAGAAATAGCAGAACGAGTCATGCATTAGACCATATCTGAAGAGAAATAGCAGAACGAGTCATACATTAGACCATATCTGATGGATAATGCCAGAACGAGTCATACATTTAGACCATATCTGACTAAAAATATCGGAACGGGTCGTATATTAGACCATATCTGACTAAAAATACCGGAACGGGTCGTATATTAGACCATATCTGATTAAGAATACCGGAACGGGTCGTATATTAGACCATATCTGATTAAGAATACCGGAACGGGTCGTATATTAGACCATATCTGATTAAGAATACCGGAACGGGTCATGCATTAGACCATATCTGATGAAGGATGTCAGAACGAGTTATTTATTAAACCATATCTGAAGGATAATGCCAGAACGAGTCATACATTTAACCATATCTGACTGAGAATGCTTGTACGTTGCAGTTGATAAGTTATTTTGATGAAGTTTTGGAATATAAAAAAGGCTTGTCAGAACGAATCTTCATCTCGATTATATTTGAAAGGAATGCTTGTCGAGGCGGAACCTGAAAACAAAGTATGCAATGTCATGATGCATGTAATGAATGAGATGGGATTCTCACAATAAATGAGAAACTTGCATGAAGTGATGTACGCAATGTATGAATATGTTTATGACATATGATATGCGAATATGATTTATGTTGTCCTGTTTGAGAAAATAAATCTCTATATCCTTGTGATTTTATTGTCGGATCTTGTCTTGAAGATGCTCAGCTGGTGATTTATGGTTTCTGCTTGGGGATGATCAGTAACTTGATGTACCCTGACTGGGGATAAGAAATATTAATAAACCATGTTGGAGAAGAACAAAGTGTGGGAGAACCAGCAGTGTTGAAAATGTAAACTTTGTTGAGGAGCTATGTCTTTGTCAGGACGAGTATGTTTGAAGATATCTTCTTGAGGATTGCTCTGTGGGGATATGATTTTGTGAAATCGGAATTGCGGGAAGGCATGGATGCCTTGAATATTTCCCCCAGTATTATAGCAACTACCATCCCTGGATTTGATTAGGACACGTCACTGAGTATTGATCAAGATGTCGAACTGGACTTGCATAGATTTGCCCCTGCTAGTAGGAACTTTGGGAAGATTCGCCTTGCGAGGACTTTATGAGATGTGCACTATGGGCGACATGCCCCTAGTAATCGTATGATGCCCCTGACTGATCGGGAAGTAGCTTCGGGCCCACTTGGGTGTATGCCCTTGACTGTTTAGAATTTGAGAGATTCTTCGATTCTTGACTTGATTGCCCCAGATTGATTGGATAAACTGCGTCATGCCCCTTGTATATGTAGGATACATTGCTTCTTTGGAGTAATCTTTGTTGGTTGGGATAACTTTGAGTCATTAGTCATACCCTGTGCTAGTTCTTTCTGATGCTAACATTTGAAATTATGTAGCAGAATATGTTTAATAATTAATTCATGAGATGCAATGTATATGTCTGTCTTGAGTTTGTTGAAAAACATTAAAATTGGATATGTAAAAGCATGATGTTTATAAAAACGTGATGTTTGTAAAAAAACGAAGTGTCAACTCAGCATTTGTGGTAAACCTTAAGGAGTCAGGATACCTTTTTTTTGTGACAGTATGCTTTCGAACTAACCATGCTTCAGTTAGGACTTTTAAGGGTTGTAACGTGGCTTGGTTCACGGTTTAAGAAACGAAGGATAAAGGCTCAAAAATTGATTGTACCCACCCCTTTTCGTGATGATCTTCGATCCTAAGCTCAGTTAATTCAACTTGTGCATTCAGGTTCCAAGAGACTTTTGGATTTGCACCTTTGATAATGATGATGGTTCACAAGCAAGGAAAGCTTTTGAGATGGCAGTCGCTTCTTCCTTTGGTAGTCACAACATTGTGTTGTATATTGACTTCTCTTTTTTCATCTTTTTGATATCCCTAACTTTTGCCTGAACTGTTTATTTCTGAGATTACAGTCAGCGGGATGCCTTGATTTTGCCTAAGTCGTCTTTTGATTTTTGACTTAGCAGGTTTTTCTTTGTATATATATTTTTCGTTTTTTCTTTTGAAGATATTGACTGTCTTGTTTGATGATTGACGAACCATCATTGTTTTTTGATTGTCATCTCCAACACTTCTTTGATGTGTGCGGATGAACGCTTGTGATTGAAGCCTTTATCGAAAGGTGTACTGAATGATTCTCTTAAAATAGAATGCACAGCCAAATTAACTGAGAACTACCCTGCCCCAGGTTATAATCAATGGTTTTAATTAGTACAAGGAAGAAACTTCTACTTCTTAGGCTCAAAGGGGTTGACGAGGGATTAACATCCTTATATCTCCACTGTTTAGGAATTGAAACAATGCCTGTACATCGTCAACATAGTCCGTTCAAAAGCATATTGCATAAGGTTACGGTATTGTTTTCGTCATCCTCCCTCGAAAGGCATACAACTTTTAGTAGGAGTCGAGTATCACAAAACATATGCAAAGTAAAGACATAATTTAAAAAGAGTGATAGCGAGATAAATTACTCAAGACAAACATATGCAATGCACTGATGATGATTATTAAAACAAATAATGTCTATCATAAGTCAAATGTTTAAACAAACAGAAAAAGGAATTGCAACTGAAAGTAAAACTAATGATCTTAAAGTCCACCCTTCTAGCCATCCACAGTATTAGCACTCTTGTTGTGATTAGGCATGGTTGCAGGAGCGTCGAACTCAATTTCTCCGGCGTCAATCATATCCTGGATTTTGTTCTTCAGCGGCCAACAATCATTAGTGTCATGTCCAATGCTGTCGGAGTGATAAGCGCACCTTGCATTAGGGTTATATTGATGAGATGCAGTATTAGGCTTCAGAGGAGGATCCTTTAAAGTAATCAACCCTGCTTTCAGCAACTGTTGTAACGCTTCAGCCAAAGTTATGTTGATTTTTGTGAATTGTCTTTTAGATGCGCCTTGTTTACGCTGGTTGCCCTTTTGTCGTACCAACACTTGATTAGAGGCTAGGACTGATCCCACAGTACTGGATTCATTCCTCTCATTGTGCGCTTTCTTTGCGGTATTAGAATATGTAGCCACTTGAATTTTACCGCTTCGAATACCGCTTTCAACACGTTCCCCAGTCAGTATGAGTTCAGTGAATCCAGATTGTGAACTTCCCAGCAAATGACTATAGAAAGGTCCAGTCAGTGTATTCATGAACATATCGACCAATTCTCTGTCAGTTAAGGAGGGTTTGACTCTTCCAGCTAGATCTCTCCATTTTTGAGCATACTCTTTGAAACTTTCATTAGAGCCCATAGAAATGCTTTGTAGTTGCATGCGAGTTGGTGCAAGGTCGGAATTGTATCGATATTGTTGGTAGAAGGCACCCATCAAATCTTCCCATGTACGGATATCGGTACTTTCCAGTTGATAGTACCATTCGAGTTGAGTTCCAGATAAGCTCTCTTGGAAGAAGTGGATCCATAGCCTCTTGTCAGCAGTATGAGGCTGAATCTTCCTCACATAGGACCTTAAGTGCATCTTGGGACAGGATGCCCCATCATACTTATCAAAAGTAGAAGCTTTGAACTTTGGGGGAATGACGACTCCAGGAATGAGTCCCAACTCCTCAAAATCCATCCCGGGTATCTTCTGAATTTCCACGCTTCTCAGACGCTCTTCCAGCAACTTATATTTGTCATCAGGATGTTCATCCTCAGGGTGATAGTCCTCTTCTTCGTCAGAGTGCTTGGCAGAATCATGGTTACTTTTTGTCTCAGTTTTGATACTAGCATCATCATCTTGCTCATCTTCGTCACTGTCTTCGGAGGTTTCAGCATCTCTGAGTTGCAAGATTGGTCTAAGCTTTTTCACCTTAGTCTTCTTACCCTTTTTCTTCTTCTTTTTAGTCAACATGGCTTTCAGCTCTTCTTGCCCTTTGGACAAATTCAGAATCAAGGCTTGGAACTCGGTGTTTTGAGCTTGAAGATCCTTAACTGATTGTTCGAGATTCATGATGCTGAAATAAACAGCGAGGAAGGATGAGAAACCCATCATAGGAAACCTGTTATGCAATGTTATGAATGCAAATGAAATGTTTTCAAGGATCTTTAAGGAATTTAGTTAGCAACTTTAGAAATTTAATCAGTCACAGCTTCGTCTGAAGAACCTTGGCTTTCATTTTTAAGCGTCCTTCTTTAAGAATCAAGCTCACCATATCGAGTGGGTCATCGCCTCTGATTCAGGATACTTATGAATTTGAAGATACGTGGCCAGAGGAAAATAAATCCTCTTGCCCCTTGCTAGGTACTGAGTCTTTGAATTGGAAGGTGTGTGACCAGAGGAAAATAAATCCTCTTGCCCCTTGATTAGGAAATCAGTCCTTGATAGGAGTCTCTGAAATTGTGCGGCCTAAATCCCTAAGATCCTTGAAAGGTTTAGTTAAATCATGTTATGCTTATGATGTCATGTTGTCATGATGTCATGCGAATGCAGTTCATTAGGCATAGTGTGAGATAGTAAGGACAAACAAGTCCTTTCACCAAAACCTGCGAGGAAACGAAGGTTAGTAGCAAACACAAACAAGTCACGCAAGTCACATAAGTCACACAATTTTTGGCTTAAGGCTTGCATGGAGTTTGATCAGGTGTCCTTCCCAAAGGCATTTCTATGGATAAGGAGATTTCAGCAACGGGTTCTACAAGTTATCCAGAATTGTCAGCCCTTCTAAAGCACCCTCGGACATGATGCATTCGCACCATGCAATGATACTTTGAGAAAGAACCTATCTGAATTGTAGCATCGGGTAGCGACTAGTTCTTAACATTTGTCAAGAGTAGTCCCCCCACTACGTTCCTAAAGGCCAGGATGGGTTAAGGGTAACTAAAGGTCCTTGAGCTCCGGCGCACCCACAGACACATACATAGACCTCCCTCATTTGAGAAAGGTGTGCATATGCTATGGAGTCCTAACTCAAGCGTGAACTTCATATTGACTCATCTCCCACATATGTGAAAGAGGTCGCCATGACTATGCCACTCCTAATCTTAGGTGTTCTTGAATCCGGGAATAGGATTCGTCCTTCAATTTTCCCAAAACAGCCCTGAAAAATAAAACAAGCAAAGCAAACAATAGAAAACAATTAAATGATTCCTAAACTTTTAAGGTAACCCCTCTTTTATCGAAATTTAATCCCCAGCAGAGTCGCCAGTTCTGTAATACGGTGAACTGACTTTTTATCGATCGAAATGTCGCGGTTAAGCAAGAGTCGCCACCGACTTTTATTTTATCCAAACAAATTCGGAAAGGCAAAAAGAAACAGAAAAAAAACCTTTTTAAAGAAAATCTGAGTTCGGGGGGTAATTTATGCAAAGGGAAGGTGTAAGGCACCCTTTGCATCCATGGTTTTCCATGGGCTCTTAATTGCTTTGCTTGCTCGTTTGTTTAGAAAATGTAGATGAAAGAGATAGGGACTTTAGCTTGTAAATGAGCGTAGCCCTTTTGAAAAATTATGAGAAAGAATATAATGAAAGTTTGAGCATTGCAAGGCAATTAGGGGCAATTACCTTAAACTCAGATGATAGGTCTCTTTTTAGCCTTTCAGAATGAAAGGGTCTATCCTTGCCATAAGAGGGCAGGAAGCCTTTCGTTTGGAGGTTGAAGGGTCATCGAAGCATCCTTTGCCATAAGACTGTCCCATGCCATAGAAGGGCAGGTAGTCTAAGGCAAGGATCAGAATAAGCCATTTCGTAGGCAGCCAGAAGATACCTCAGCCTTTTTTCGTAGGCAACTTCCGAGGGTCGAGGTCATTTGTGTATCGAAGGCAGCATCATTTAGGGTCGTGACCTTTTTATCGAGGCAACATGGCTGAGGTACCCTCATATTCGAGGGACGTGGCTTATTCTGCAAAAAAACACAAAGGCAACAGGCAACAAGGCAACAAAGAGGTTACCCCAAAAGAGTGCGTGTGTGCAACATTCACGTGATTATATTCAGATAATATTTATCTTATAATTAGTGATTCTAATTGATTCAGAGTTGCACTCCCTAAGTTACTAACCACGCAGTATATAAAGCAATAAAGGGGAAGGGGAAAATGAAACCAGCGGATCCCAATAGGGTTTGACATAAGTAATAATAAACAAAGAAAAATATTAAGGTTTTAGGGTTACCAAACTCGTAGCTTTGGCGGTCATCAAACCCTGAAAATTGAAAAGGAAGAATAAACAGAAGAGGATGAGTGCATTATCGGTTCAGAGGCAAATACGACTAACCATAATCAATCACCAATAAAAGAGACAAATGAAATTAAAATGAATAGATAAAGACTTAGCTTTGATTGGAAGGTTGATGGGCAAAGGTTTGCCTCGAGCCTTGAATATTGAACCTGATCATCAGAGAATTGACAAAAATATAAGTGTAGGAGGAGTTCTATTGACGAGAAAATTAAACCCTAATCATATAAAATAAATAATAATAATAATAATAATAATAATAAAAGAAGGGTTTAGAACTTAGCTTTGTTCTTTTGACGTGGCGCATAGTCGGAAGGCATCTGGAGATAAACCCTGAAAAGGACATAGACAAATATTTTTCTTAGTGCAGGGCAAATTCTCGTAAACCCTGATTAAGGCACAAGTTAGCCATGGTTAATAGAATAAATAAAAAGCCAAATTAATCATTGGTTTTTTCACCTAATTAATTAAATCGGTGAAAATAAGGTTTCGATTAAATGTCCTAATCATAAGAAATATTTTAAATCAATTAATAAAATGTTTATATTTAATTAAACAATTAAACGAATTAAATTAATTTAAGACACTTAATTATTTTAATCAAATACAATTGTTAAAAAATATTTTTATTTTTTATGTTTTTTTTTTTATGAAAAAAGGAAATTTAGAACAAGATTTATTAAGGAAGATATTTTAAATAATTTATTTTTTAAAAGAAAACAAATAGTTAAATAATATATAAATAAAATAAAGGAATAAAAAGTTTAAAAGAAGAAACTCAACTTATGATCTTGTGTGGCTGGCTTCTGAGGGACTATGGTGTTCTTGCCCTCTTTAGACCATCGATCAGCTTCAACATGAGATCTAAGGGGTGTGATGTGAGGGTGCGTTGTATCACGCGTAGATGGTGATGCACTGGATCATAAGGCATACAAACAAATTAGTAAAACAAACATAAACGACGCGGGGGATCGAACCCGCGTCCATTTAGTGAATTGTATTCTCCTTTGGCCAACCGTGCTAGATACATGCGCTGTTAACAACATCAAACTCAAACAATATATAAAAATAGTTCATTTAGAATTTGAAAAAAAACACAGAAACCCGCGCCCAGAGGTGCCTTCTTCCTCGCTGCTTTTTCCAGAAACGCAAACCTTTAAGCCACGTTTTTTGAGTGTGGTATTTGCCCTGCAATTTTAATCCTAACGACAAACGATGAATTAACGCATTTTAATGGTATAGATCAATTACAAATTATCCTCTGAATCTATTGGCGGCCATGGTTCAGGCTAATTTCCTGTAATTCGAGAATCCCCAAATTGAAACTCGAAACCCTAGCCATGGTATATGCTTCAATCTGTACCTAAAATGCAATTAAACTATCTCGAAACAACACACAGATCCTTATAGTCATGAATATATGAGCCAAACATGTTTATGATTAGTGTATGATCGGAACCAAATTGAAAGAAAAAACGCAAACCGTGAGCCGTTTTCGTGGTGATTCCAGATGCTTCAATCAATGGAGGTGATGCGATTAGTCTCAGAAAGCCACGAGGAATCGTTTTGGATGTATGAGAGTGCTTGAATTGATCTCAAACGCCTTCTGCCATGGCCCTTGAGTTTTCGGTTTTCGAAGCTCTCCTATGGTGTTTGATGCGGCCAATCCTCCTCTCCGCCTCCAATTGTTAGCATATATATATATGAGAGTTATTTAGGTTTTCAAACTTGAATCATATCTTTGCAATTTGCATCCTTGAGATTTGATTTGGCCATCATATCTAATCTTGCTGTTTTGGTTTCTGTTAATTCTCTATGAATCTTCACACGGGCCCTTGCTTCCAAAAAATTTTATTTTTTCTTATAATTTAATTCTTTTTATTTCCTCATCACTCATTTTTTATTTTTATTATTATTATTTTATTTATTATTTTCTTCTAGTTCATTTGGTATTCAAATAACACCAATAAAATAATGAATAAAAAAATAACATAAATAAATGAAGTGATATCATAAGGTCATGGGCTTCTTTGAGGCATATGGGAGGTTATGAAGTCCACTTGAATTGTCAGAACTCGATTTTTCTTGAAGAGAAACAAAAAACCTAGTTTGAGGGTTGTTGTTTAGGAGAGTGTACAGTCAGTCGAGTCTTGAGCTTCTGATATTCAAATGAGCTTGAGTATAAAATATGGCGGGCAAATTTTGGGGTATGACAGCTTGAATGCCCAAACATTGTATGTTATGAATGAAAATGATGAACACATATACATATGTAATTGAGAAGAGTAGATAAGAACACATGAAGTCACTATAAGCATGTTAATTGATAGCATATTATAGCATCAATAAAATTTTTGGAAGTGAACAATAAACATGTTACCGCTTTCTCAATATGTAGGTGTTTTGTCATCATTGTGTGGAGTCTTCTTGTTAGTGTGCCATACTCCTAAATTTGATGATGAATTGTTTTGATGGAATGTTTCACAGCTTGATTTGCTTGATTTTTGCGAAAAACTCATCTAGTATTGATTACTTGATGTTCTCCCGGATGCGGGACATAGTCCCAAACAATATTCTGCTAAGAATAGGTTTAAAATCTCTTTGCAATGCAACTTGCCAATTTGCACATCAAGTAATGCGTCCTATGTGTTTTTCGGGTTAACTGTATTTGTGATGTATCTTATACATTTGTGATGGCCAGGTCACCTACATTTCCTTTGCCAAGTATGGTTCTTCAATCTGTCTTTATAGATGACATACCAAGAGTGGTATGTCTTCCTTTATGTGTCTTGAGCACCAGCTGTCAAGGAACCACCACCTTTCGGCGATGTCAAGACACTTTTCCTGCAAAATTAAATTAGAGTGGAAGGTCCCCAATCTTCATTGGGTCCTGGATGGTGAGTACACAATTTGTTGCACTTAGGCAACCATTGAAATACTCCTTTAGGAACTAAAATTCTCCTAAATTTGCATTTTTCAATGGTATGTCCCTTTTTGCAACAATAATGACAGGTAATATGATGAGAATATGGAGTTTTGCTAGTTGATACTTTTGGTACAAAAGTGTATTTGCTATATAAAGGAGTATACGATCTTTTGAACTTATTTGGATCAACCGCAAAAGTCACTTTTGGTTGTAGAGCCTTGTCTAACTTGGCTTTTAGATCTCTTACTTCTTTTTGCCAAATGTGACATGTCTCACAACCAAACCATGATGTAGGATCAATTTCAACTTTATCCTTTTGAATGTCTAGCATAGATTGTTTTAAAGCTTCCATATCCTTTTCGGTTTTCTCAACTTTTGATTCAAGATATGAAAATATTTTCTTATTTGAGGCCAAAAGTTTGAAAGTTTTAATTGCATCTCTATGTAATTCTTCAAAAGCAAGTTTTAGTTGAGAATGAGATACCTTATCTACGAGTTCAGGTTTAAGATGACTTACAGCTTTCTTTTTCTTGTGTTGATGAACCATGAAACATAGGTTTGCTGATTCTTCTTCATCGCTTGATGAGCTTTCACTAGATGAATCACTTTCCCATGCTATGTAGGCTCTTTTAGATTTGTTATGACCTTTGCTTTGGTTCTTCTCCTTTTCTTTCTTAAGGTATGGACAATCCGGTTTGTAGTGACCGGCTTTCCCACAATTGAAGCAAAGACCTTTGATTTTTCCCTTGTTGTCGTCATCTTGTTTGAACATGTTTGATTGCTTTCTATAGTTGATCAAGCCTTTGTCCGAATGTTTTGCTCCATTTTTCTTTAGATATTTGTTGTATCTTCGCACAAACAGTCCCATTTCCTCATCATCGGAGTCTTCGTCATCACTTGTGTCACTATCCTTTGGCTCTCGTTTTGAGGTCTTGGAGCTCGAAGCTTTTAGAGCTATTGACTTCTTCTCTACCTCTTTCTCCATGTTCTTTTCTTTCTTTGTCCTTTTCTCATGCATGTCAAGGCATTTAAGGTGTTGTTCATGTTCCTCTAGTTTACCAAATAGAGTTGTGATGTCTAAAGTGTTTAGATCATTTGCTTCCTTTATTGCTGTAACTTTGGGTTGCCATTCCCTGTTCAAACATCTTAAGATTTTGTTAGTAGCAACTGCATTGGAAACAGGTCTATCAAGAGAATTTAACCGATTTTTCAGATGAACGAATCTCTTCTGCATGTTTTCGATGGATTCACCATCTTCCAATTGGAAGAGTTCGAACTCTTGAGTTAACGTATTGATCCTAGCTAGTTTGACATCATCCGTTCCCTCGTGGGCAACTTGCAATGTGTCCCACATAGCTTTAGCTGATCTACAATGGGAAACGCGATAGTATTCATCAACTCCTAAAGCTGAGATTAGAATGTTTCTCGCTTTCCAATCATATGCATATCTCTTTTCATCTTCAGCATCCCAAGTATTTTCTGGTTTTGGAACAACTGCACCAGCTGCATTTGTCATGGTGATCTGAAAGGGACCATTGACAATAGCTGTCCAGATGTTCCTATCAATTGCATTGATGTGGACACACATACAATCCTTCCAATAGCCATAGTTTTCACCGTTGAAAACTGGAGCTCTATTGTGAGCCCCTTTAGGTCCGGAAGCCATCTTTCCAATAAGTGTTTCACGTAGCACGGAATAAACCAGAGCTCTTGATGCCACTTGTTAGACGCTGGCCTTAGGATCTAGAGGGGGGTGAATAGATCGTTCACAGTTTTACGGAGTTAAACGACTTTTCAGCGGAAGTGATTCTGAATCGACTCGCGTCTATTCCGAACCACTATCGAAACGATTGTATATGTGTTTAAAAACCAGTCAAAGACTTGAGGTAAGTGATAAGAGTATATGTTGCAGAATCAAAGCGTTGCTCTTATTGAAAATCAGATTAACTTTTTGTATGATGGACAATGTTTGCAATGCAGTAAGAGTGATAGAAACAAATATACAAACACTTGGTGATAATGATCAAATTGAAGGTAATTCAATGTGTGGTGGATTGTGATGTTTATGTAAGTTCTTAATTCACAATATTAACACTCGAATCGTTGATCAATTTGCTATTATAACCAAATATGAACAGAATGTAAATGAAAAAGTAAAAGCGACAAGAACACGATATTTGTTTAGGCAGTTCGTCGATCGTCCTCGCTACGACTACGTCTGCCCCCAATTCCAAATTGAAATTGGGTAATCTTTCATTAATGTTGAAAGTAGTATATACAAAGAAGATAACAAAGCGATAAACGATAAACCAATTATGTCGATCCTTTGAATCTTCTTCCCCCTTAATCTTGAGCAAGATCAAGGTTATCCAAGAGCTTCACTTTGATTCCCTTCTGCAGTGTCTTGATTCCTTGAACTCCCCGTTCCTCAATCGTTACACTCAGCCGAATCCTCAATGAACGCCTCTTGATAAAAACCCCCAAGAACCACCCGTCGTGGAGGACAAAACCCGCAGATTTTATTCACCAACAAACCCCACAAACCTTCACCCACTAGGAATCTTCAATTCCGTTCCATGGACGTTATCGAACTCATCACTAACCCGCAACGCAAGAATGATTATGTGTAATTGTGTTGGAGATGATGAAGAACGAAGATGAGAAGCGTTTGTGTATCTTTCAGTCGTTGGTGTTGCATTGAATAATTGAACCTTTGACAATATATATGATAGCTTAACAGTTGGAGATGAGAGAAACAGAATTTTTGGCATTCTTGATCAGTTAGGTCGACCTCTTGTAGTGCTTAGGTCGACCTAGCAGAGCTTGCAGAATTTTGCTCCCAGTTAGGTCGACCTGTTTAAGGAGTAGGTCGACCAGAATCTTCTTCAAATGCATTCTGGGGACATTTTCTCAGATTAGGTCGACCTAGTTGTTGTGTAGGTCGACCTAGCAGAGGTATATGGATTTTTCTTCATTTTAGGTCGACCTAGGTTGACAGTAGGTCGACCTAACTGCTGCTTTTCTGCATTCTTCTTGTTTTGCTTGTGTTGAGTAAACCTATAAGCATAATAGATCATCCTGTACTATCATGAGTGATCAATGCTTGCTTTTCTCTGAGTTTTCTGCTTCCGCCTTGTTGTTTGAATGCTTATTTGAGTTTGCCATGAATCAAAAACATCTTTGAGTGTAATCTTGTTTTCACAAAAACATAATATTCATCTCAAAAATAAATAAGACAATTAAAATTATAATGTTCATCTCAAAATTAAATGAGACAATTAACTTACAGAAATATATGTTATAACACTAAAGAGATAATTTTACACTAAACGAAAGGTGGTCGGTCCCCTGCGGCATAAATTAGCGACGTGGCAATCACGTGAGTAGTTGCGACGTGATTCCCACGTCACAACCAACTTTTATATTAAAAAATAAATCCGACGTTATAATCAGAGAAGTCAGGGATTGTTTTTTTTAAAAAACATTTGCGACGTGGGTACCACGTCGCTACTTAAAAGTAAAAAATAAAAAAATAAAAACTTTAACGTTATAGTTGGAGGGAGGTTTGAATTTTTTTGAATTTGAGTTGTGACGTTACTCCCACGTCGCAACATTTTACTGGGAAAACAACTCTGCCACTTTTACAGATGTGGCAGAGCGTGTAATTATTATTATGACCGTTTGAGGGTAGCGACGTGCATCCCACGTGGCAATGTTGCGACGTGAAGACCACGTCGTTGATTTCCTTATATATCAATTCAAAAAACCAAAACATTTACGTTTCAGATTAAGAGCTTCTCATTTTCTTCTGCTTGTTTCATTCTCTCTCCCTCGCAGCCCCTGTTCTTCCATTGTAATGCTCTCTCAAGTGCTCTCTCAAATACCAAATTAATTCAATCAATTTCTAATATTTCTCCTAACAGGTAACTAAATTTATATTTTATTTGTATAATTTTGTTTTTTAAAATTTTTAAATTTCTGAATTTAATTTAGGATTTTTTTGTTGAAGAATTGTAGATTGAAGAATTGTGAAGAAAATTATTTTGGTACTAGAAGATTGAAGGAGATTTAAAGAAGAGGTATTTTAGTAATTTTTTTTAATTTTATTTTTATTGTGATTTATTTAGTTGTTAGTTAGGTTTTATTGTGAAGAAAATTAACAACTTCTTTTAGTAACAGAAGGAGATTTAGTTGTTATTTTTATTGTGATTTAAAAGAAATTTCTAAATTTATTTAGTTGTTAGTTAGGTTTAATTTAGGTTTTATTTTAGTAACTTTTTTTATTGTGATATATATATATATATATATATATATATATATATATATATATATATATATATATATATATATATATATATATATATATATATATATATATATATATATATATATATATATATATATATATATATATTAAAATAGAATATAAAATATATTAAAAATAATAAAAAACAAAAATGTATAAATATATAAATAAAAAACAGAATTATTTTTGCATATATAGAAAATAAATTTTTTATGTTTATAATCAAAAGATAATATTTTTATATTATGAATTATGAAAATAAAATATTAAAAAGAGAATATTTGTATACATAGAAAATTATTTTTTTATAATTATATTAAATTTCTTTTAAAAAAAGAATATTTTTATGCAATGAAAATGGATTTTTATGTTTATATGAAGTAAGTTATTTTTTTTTGAAAAATAGAAATATAAACAAACTATAATTAAAAATACATTATTTTTTATATACTTTATAAAAATAATTTTATTAAAAAAAATTCTAATAGAATATGTTTTACTATGTAATATATATTATTGTTTTTAAAAATAGAAATTATTAATAAAAATAATATACATATTAATCTTAATGAATGTAGAAGTTATGTTTACATGATATGTAATATAGATATTTAATAGTAGAATATATTAGAATATATTATATATTTAATAGTAGTATATTATATATTTAATAGTAGAATATACATTTTAAAAGTAGAATATATTATATATTTAATAAAAATCTTTAACATGATATGTAATAGATATTTAATGGATATTTAATTAAAAATAAGTAGTACTCACGCACCCCACATCCCACACAGGTTAGAGGCTCACGCACCCCACATCCCACACATGTACCGGTACGTGAGGTTGATGAGGAAGTTGATGAGGCAGTTGATGAGATAGATGGAGCTAATCTTCGTGGGAGGGATGATCCCGATGAGATTCATGTCGTTGACGGTATATTTTGGATTTGGCCCGAAGGAAGCAAGTAAGTTTCCTATTTAAAAACTTTTATAGTATGCATACATTTTCATTTTTTTGTATAAGTTTATATTTAACATTTTCATTTTTTGTTTTAGTTTTGCGCCGAGTCGGACTGCTGCTAGGATTGTAAATTATATAATTCACCAGATGTATAAATCATCTTTTAAGAGCTATGGCGATGTGAAAAATAAAGATGAATGGTTTAAAATGTTTAAGGTATTGTTATTTATTGTTATTTATTTAAGTTGTGCATTTAATTTATTGTCTTAGTCCTCTTTTATTTTATTTTGGGATTTTAAAATACGACATGCGTGTTGTGCCTTTCTCAATACTCTCTTTATGTAACTTCTTTTCTCATTCCACTCCCTTGTATGTAAAATGATATTCTTTGATGTAATGTAATGATATGAAGAAAAGAAGAAAAGATAAAAGGGGGACAATCATGGAGATCTAACTTGGAGAAGCACAGATCACTATTAGGTTTAGCTTATGTTCTCTCATTAGCTTGAGATGACAATTGTGCTAGATGTCATAATCGTATCAATTTTGTTTATATATGTTGATGCATCTGAATGTATGTTGATACACGTGAGAGATGATTTATATGATAAATAAGCCAGTGAGATCAAACTAATTAAAATTCCCTTAAAATGAATATTAAGTTTTTGTTTTCCAAGTTTTAACACTCATCAAGACTAGTATCGAATAATGTAGATTTCGCCTAACACGAGATGCATGTTCTATATTAGTAAGGTGCAATGGAATTAATGTAATATCCAATTACTAAAACATTGGGTCAAACTTAAATAAACAAATTATAATAAGATTATATACGTTTAGAAGCAAGAGTTGGGAATGATCCATGTGATGGATTAGAATAAGGAGTTATTCACCCAACAGAAAATATTTGAGAGTTGTATTAGATACAATTGAAAGGATTTCCTACCTAAATAATCTAGTTTTGTGTAATCAGCCTAACGTTGACTTAAAACAAAGTGAAATATGGATCTCAATCTACTAGAAAATCTTCCAACGGGATTTTCCTCATCAAATAGTGAGGGTCATTTGGTTTGAGTAAAATAGTGGGAGCATATTTAATTAAAGGCCTAATTGAATATTTTTTAATGATACTAGTATCTTCACAATATTTTATGTAGATTACCATGACAACAAACACCTCTAATAACATTGTGATCAATCCTTGACAAACAAAAATTGTGTGGGACAAATTTTTTGGATTGGCACCAAAAATTGAGGATTTTCCTCAAACATGACAATAGCTATATGTTGTAGAGACATTTGTTCCTGAAGAAAACCTCTTAGTTCTCCTCCTAAGGCTGAAAGAGATGCTTAAAAGAAGCATATCGATGATGCCAATGAAACTGCTTGCCTTATGCTGGCTACCATGAACTGGGAATTGCAAAAGCAACATGAGAACATGGAAGCGTTCGATATGATCAGACATCTGAATATGCTCTATCAAGAGCAGGCAAGGCATGAGAGGTTTGAAGTTTCAAAAGCCCAATTTTCATAGCAAGTTAGCTGAGGGAACCACTACAGGTCCCCATGTACTCAAGATGATTTGGAATATGGAAAAACTTGAAAGGTTGGGGTTTCCCCTCAGAAAGGAAGTTGTGAATGATTTGATCTTGCAATAGTTGCTAGAAAGCTTCAGTAAATTTGTCCTTAATTTCTACATGAATGATATGGAAAAAGTCTTCCAGAACTACTAAGCATGTTAAGAACCGTTGCATAGAATATGAAGTCAAAAGGGAAGTCCATTATGATGGTCACTAATGGAAATAAGCAGAATAAAAGGCCCACCAAGCTGGGTGGTAAAGGGAAAGGCAAGGAAGTTGCCAAACCCAAACCTACTGCTCCTGCTTTGAAGCCTTGTGGAGGCATAGCAAAAGATGGCACTTGGAACCATTATGGTAATTAAGACCGGACACTGGAAGAGAGACTGCCCAAAGTATCTGAGAGAAGAAATCAAACCTTGTTAGACATGGTCTAATCCATAATGAGTTACGCCAATCTTTCAATCTTATTTTGGGGACATGCTCTGTTGACATCAACTTACACACTTAACCGTGTTCCATCCAAAAAGGATGAGAAGACACCATATGAGTTATGGAGTGGTAAGAAACCACATATGTCTTACATGAAAATTTGGGCATTAGGCATTTCCCGAGGCACAGAAGTCCAAGGGTTCAACGACAAACAAATATCTCCTAAGAACCGACATGTTGCCCACAAGGCCCCTATGGGAGGAACCACTACAGGTCCCCATGTACTCAAGATGATTTGGAATATGGAAAACCTTGAAAGGTTGGGGTTTCCCCTTAGAAAGGAAGTTGCGACTGATTTGATCTTGCAATCGTTGCTAGAAAGCTTCAGTAAATTTGTCCTCAATTTCTACATGAATGATATAGAAAAAGTCTTCCAGAACTACTAAGCATGTTAAAAACCGTTGAGTAGAATCAGAAGTCAAAAGGGAAGTCCATTAAGATGGTCACTAATGGAAATAAGCAGAACAAAAGGCCCACCAAGCTGGGTGGTAAAGGGAAAGGCAAGGAAGTTGCCAAACCCAAACCTACTGCTCCTGCTTTGAAGCTTGGTGGAGGTATAGCAAAAGATGGCACTTGGAACCACTATGGTAATTAAGACCGAACACTGGAAGAGAGACTGTCCAAAGTATCTGAGAGAAGAAATCAAACCTTATTAGACATGGTCTGATCCATAATGAGTTACACCAATCTTCCAAGCTTATTTTGAGGACACGCTCTATTGACATCAGCTTACACACTTAACCGTGTTCCATCCAAAAAGGTTGAGAAGACACCATATGAGTTATGGAGTGGTAAGAAACCACATATGTCTTACATGAAAATTTGGGCATTAGGCATTTCCCGAGGCACAGAAGTCCAAGGGTTCAACGATAAACAAATATCTCCTAAGAACCGACATGTTGCCCACAAGGCCCCTATGGGAGGAGAGCTAAATTGGAAACATATTCCAATAACCATGAAGCATTTGGTTTCCTAAGATCAAAGTGTAACTTTATGGTGAGAAGGTTAACAATAGAGAACTTTGAATAATAGTCAGACAGATCAGTGAATCATGACGACTGTACCCATAGTCGGACTCAAGTAATGCGGTTGGGTTGTCTCAGATGACACCATCCTTAAACACTTCTCCCCTTTAGGCTTCATGCTTAGGGGGTTGTGTACGTCATGGAACTAACGAGAACTTGATTAGGAGCTTGGTAGGTTAATGTAGTGGGATTGGCCCGATAGCATTTTTCTTAAGCACTTCGCTCCGGTTAGAAAGCATAGGAGTATTTCTATTATCGTCTCCTTAGGGATTGATGCGATATTACCACCGTTCTACAACTTAGTATGTTTTGAGTTAAGATTTTGGAAGTGTTTAGTATCATATGGTCTAAATAGCATGAAAAGAAATTAAAGACAAAAACTTAGGGTTTAAAAACGGTTTGGTACAATTGTGTCAAGATTAGTTTTCATTAGCTTGCTTTTGTGTATATCTGATGATTATGTATATGAACATATCAATGATTAATACAACCGCGTATCCTCTCGATACCGTTTATCTCTAAAGCAGTATCGTGATTGCTATTATTTTAACTGTCAGATGATCTCTCATGCCGATAATTGACATAATAACCTTTAAAGTCTGATACAAGTGATTATCAACTTACAAATCTATCTCTAGAGTTTGATTATTGATAGATGAATACCCTTTAGGTCAAGATTTGAAACATATCTCTCAATAGTGTATCAAAACAACATATAAACATGAATACAAAGATATTCACCATATATTAATCATCAACAAGGTTCATATACAAAAGATCAAGTTGAATACATACTATACAAGCTAACTACCTCTAATCTTGACACATGAGAAGTTTAGCTCTCCATAGATTCACAAACATCAAAACAAGATCTCCTAGCATGAAAATCCAAAGATGATGTAGAAAGATGCTTAAGAAATCTTGAATGGAAATGAGCTTTTTTCTCTCTTCTCTCTTGCCCTAGAATGTTCTTGGTTGTTCTATGTTCAAAAAGATAAGACTCTTCTCTAAAAATATCTCAAAGTGCCTAAAAGTAATCCCTTGAAAAAGTACCTCCGCTTAGCGCATAGACGGCCAATAAGCGGACCACTTAAAATATCTGCTTCCACGCAAGGGTCCGCTAAGCGGGCTGAGGCCGCTTAGCGGAACTGGCTGAACACAAATTTTCCTCTCGCCACTAGAAAGCGCGCTTACACGCCGCTGAGCGGCCCTTGCTGAGCAACTATTCTTCAATTGGCATTGAGTCTTGCTCCAAATTTCCCTTCTATCTTCCAAAACTTTCCACATTGCAAAATGCCTACAATAATGCATACGAAAAGCTAATAAATACTATATTTACTACTAAACTCCATTTTATTTATTTACACGATTATGAACCATAATTACATTGAAAGTAATGAGAAAAGTTATCGAAATACCACAAAAGTTATCAACAAACTATCCACATTTTGGATTCTAACAACTCTCCCCAACTTTGACTTTTGTTTGTCCTCAAACAAGAACAACTCAACAAGCACACAAAATTATATTTACAAGGTTAGAAACATAAAGAGAATGGTTCAAACTTGACTTACATGCATGCTCCATAACCATCCCTTGCTTGTACAAGATCAAAACATGAATATGAGTTAAGTTCTAAATACAAACACTTCACCACACTTGCATTTATCAAAATGATGTTCAAACTTGAATCACCTAAAATCAACTTCAAAAATGAAGGAAAAAGTGCTATAATCATGCTAGCACAAAGGACTTATCACTCTCCCCTAGCAATTGTGCATATTCAAGACAATTCATACATTCATCTAAACTAAGTAACAAAAATGATAGAAACAAAGATCACGTGGACTTTTTCGGTTGTAACTTGGCTCGGTTCCAAACAAGTGACATTTCTACACGGCCAATGAATCAAAAAGGGACAATAGCATGAAGAGCATTTATTCATTTACAATTTTTACACAAACATTCTTGTTTCTCCCTTTTGATTTTGAAACACTACAATGCATTCTTTCTTTTGTCCTTTGATTTTTCATCCTATTGAAATTTTCTTTTCTTTTTCATTCTTTCTTTGTTATGAATGCATTGTTCTATTATACCACCATTTCCTTTCTTTCTTTTTCTCAAGTAAACTCCTCTCCCCAACTTTGAACAATTCAACAAATCAACACAATTATGCTCTTCATTTAAGGTTAAGTGTAATTGGGTTAAGTGTTTACCAAAGAAAATAGTTTGTCGGTTCTCACGCGACTCACTTAGCAAAATCAAAATTTAAGGCTCAAAATTGGTTTCAAATGATCACACTCTCACATGTGGCCTTTTTGGAAGGTGGTTTTTCTCGTATTACAAAAAAAATCGCCTCGATCACTTCTAAGTTCTAACACTTCAAACAAAGCAGATTAAGCATGAATCGTCCAAGTTGACACAAATTGCTAGCACACACAAAAATTTATAGTATACAATGGAAAGTCCTCTCACTTATGTAGTTATGTCCTAACTTGATTCAAATATGAACAAAATCTTTCAAATGCAAAGTGATAACAAGTTTTTGTATAAAGCACCTAAATCATATTCACACTAATATCTACAAAGCAATAAAATCGCTACCTTAGCATGCACCGCATCAAGAGCATTATCATCACCATCCAACTTTGATATTACAACTCTTTAATGACAATTTGCTTGCTTGAGTATTTTCTAGTAATCACAAGGACAAACAACAAAAAATTTCTTAATATAAATACTACTATTGTTAGTACTATTATACTATTATTAGCACTATTATTCTATATAATTATACTTAATATAACTATATTATATAACTAAACAAACTTAACAATATAACAAAAAACAAAAAATATAAACACACACCTAAGATGATATAATATATTAGAGACAAATTGCCAATGGCAAATGCCTCAAAGGAGTCTTAGTAGCATCATTTGCTACCCCATTACAAAAAAAGCCCTCATCCCTAAGGATGGTAACAACAATTCCAACTCAAAATAAAGTCTTCAACAAAAGAAATTAAACTACTAATAATTAAACTGACAAAACACAATAAAACACAACAATATCACCAAATAGGTATCATCACTCATCACCGTCTTCCTCCCCTTCTTGGTTTCCTTCATCACCTTCCTCCTCATTCGCTCCTTCCTCATTCACTCCTCCTCCATCCCTAAAGAATGGCCTATCCTCCGGATAGTTACAAATGGCCTCATACTGCTCATTTGTAGTGAAAGATGTCACACTAGAAGGATCGTTCATCTTCAGGTATAAACGATGCAAGGAGTCGTAAATAGAAATGAGTTTTTTTCTCTCTTCTCTCTTGCCCTAGAATGTTCTTGGTTGTTCTATGTTCAAAAAGATAAGACTCCTCTCTAAAAATATCTCAAAGTGCCTAAAAGTAGTCCCTTGAAAAAGTACCTCCGCTTAGCGCATAGACGGCCGCTAAGCGGACCACTTAAAATATCTGCTTCCACGCAAGGGTCCGCTAAGCGGGCTGAGGCCGCTTAGCGGAACTAGCTGAACACAAATTTTCCTCTCGCCACTGGAAAGCGCGCTTACACGCCGCTGAGCGGCCCTTGCTGAGCAACTCTTCTTCAATTGGCATTGAGTCTTGCTCCAAATTGCCCTTCTATCTTCCAAAACTTTCCACATTGCAAAATACCTACAATAATGCATACGAAAAGCTAATAAATACTATATTTACTACTAAACTCAATTTTATTTATTTACACGATTATGAACCGTAATTACATTGAAAGTAATGAGAAAAGTTATCGAAATACCACAAAAGTTATCAACAAACTATCCACATTTTGGATTCTAACAGCCCCCTTTAGACCTCCTCCTTGAGGGACTGTGTACATCCCAGAATTGAAAGGAACCTAATTTGGATGTAGTGGGATCAATCTGAAAACTTTATTCTTAAACACTTCACAACTTCATGCCTCATGCTTGGAGAATGTGTACATCTCATAGTTGGTGGATAAGTGAAGGGATAATGGGTCGGATCTAGGTGTGAATCGGGCTTGACCCCTCAGTAAGCATAAGCGCCATACAATCCACCCCAAGGTCAAGCTACCTAAGATATACCATATAGGCCGCCCTAAGGTCGAGTTACTTAAGATAAAACTTTATGGGCATTTATCATGTGATGTCAGCATATCCAAACATATCACCTAAATGCAATAATAATCAAACATTTAATTACTAAGGCCAATCATGAAAATTAAGTCTCATTCATGACTCTTGTCTCACATCAGATTAAAGAAATCAATATAAATAGGGATACACTTCATACATATAGGATAAACTGAATTGAATATATAAATCTCATATTTGTGGCTCTTCCTGACCTATTTCACAAGAATTATTCAACTAGTGTTCTTAGTATGAAAAAAATAGGAAAGATAGAAGTTTATGGTAATGAAATGCCCAAATCATGGATTAATTTGATGACCTCATTCAAATTAGATATTTACTCAAATTCACATATTTAGGAATGACTTGCAGCAACAAGATAAACTTCTTTTTGATACAATAATAGGAGGATATAAAATATTAAAAATTGGTTTTGATATCATCAAAAGAAGAAAATGAAGGTTGAGAAAACACTTAGAAGGGGGGGTTGAATAAGTGGGTTTTAAAACTTTACAACGGAAAGACAGATAATCAGAACACGGCTATTTTTATCCTGGTTCACCTTCTCAATAAGGCTACCTCCAGTCCACCCTCGACAAGGTGATTTGCCTCTCTCAATAGAGGTCTTAATCCACTATAATCAGCACTTGATTACACTTGCACGACCAACTGCCGTGACTCACAATACAATGCACAAGCCAATCTGCTGGTGACTAATGATTCCGCATAAGCCAACTGCTTGTGACTTACAAATCCTCTAAGACTCAACTAGTCCTAGACTTCTTGAGACTTCTGACCCAACTGGTCTCTCAAGGACTTTGTTACCACGTAACTTCAATTGATAGTTGTCATACCCCAAAATTTGCCCATGCTATTCAAAACACAAAGCTCCAAAACACAGTCTCCTACACAGAAGCTCCAAACTAGGGTTTGACTAATTCAAGGGAAAACCATTGAATCAATGGCTCAAGATGGTTCAATAAGGTCCCTAACATCCCAAAGCATCTCCATATAAAGTCTCAAGTCAAATAGAACAAATTTGGCTCCTCAAATCTTGGTTAGGTCAACAGTCGACTCTCAAGGGCAAAACAGTCATTTCAGGTCAAAATGCAGTCAAAGTTCAAGATACTTGGTCAACAATATCCTCATGACCCTAAAATCATCATTTGATCAAGGATTGATCATGATGATGCAAGGAAAGATCAGAAAAGTCAAAAGTCAAAGGTTACTATTTCGGGCATGAACTGAAAAAGTCAACCAAACTTTGAAAATTCACCAAATATTCATGCTTCATCAGAAAAATTCTCACCAAAGCTCATTTTGAAGGGAATTCATTCCTCTATCCAATGGTCCAAGAATCAAAGACCATAGGTCAATGGTTTAAGAGATATGGCTTCATACATTCTAGGTCCTTTTCAAAGGTCAACAAAAAGGCATGTTTTTCAAAAGGTCATAAAATAAAAATGGAAAATGATTTTGATATGAAACCAAAGGCATTGGATAAAGGACTCTCTAAGGTTTCCAAAATGTCCTAGAACACCTCCATACCTCAAAAATTGAGGGAGATACACCTTGTCAAAGTTGGACTATCTTTTGAGAAAAGATGTGAAGAGAAAAGGTTAAAAATCCAAAATTCTCCAAATGGGCCTATGATCTCTTCACCCAATCTTCACTACAAGCCCATGCACGCCCCAAAGATCATGCTTTCATATTTTATATATTTTTTTTAATTATTTGGTGATATTAATCATTTAAAATCATAATTTAATTATGAAAAATAAAAAATGTGGTAAGATTTGATTTTAGGCCAAAGAATATATCAGATTTCATCCCCTAATGATACTAATTTCGGTTATGATGCTTGGAGCCCAAGAAAATCAAATTTTGGAAAGATTAGAATGCATATCTCAATCAAATTTCTTAAAATGCAATCTAAAGATTCAAAGGAGATTTGATTGAGTTTTCTTGCCCTAAACCTTCACATATATATATACAAGCTATTCAGACTCTGAGAACACAAGGGTTTGCAGCCACAAGAATCCCAAATCCGAGCTCAAAATTCATCAAAAATTCAAAATCGAATTCTGAGTTTCAGAGCACTTCAAGAGTTTCTTTTGGTTCAGACACGTTCCCAAGGCACCTCTAAAGCTTTCTCAATCAAATCCAAGCCCAGGAGCATCGAAAATCACTCTCTATTTCTCACGGTTTGTCTAAACTAAAATTGAATCGATTACATTTATTCATGCATCTTCATTCAATTTTAATTGCATATTTGTGTTCTATTATGTGTGATGATCGATTCTGGATAGTTATACGCGTTATTATGTTGTTATGATCGATATACCATTGTTAGGGTTTTTAGTTCAAATCAGGGCTTTCGTATTAAAGGTAAATTAGACAAAATCAATGCCATAATCATGCTCAGGGATTCTGGACGATCCCTTTGGTGTGGTCGCGCTAGATTTTTGTGTTGTTTCGGGCTCTGCTAATTGTTCACAGGTGTAAAAGATACGGTCCTATTACAGCGCGCATGAAGAAACGGTGTAAAAGACCTGTTGCAGGTTCTGGGTGAAGACGACGATGATGTGTCGTCATATGAGTGGCTGATTCAAATCCCTCGCGCGCGCGTTTTTGGTTTCAAAGCCAGAAGGATCCGGTGCGATCAGTTCTTCTCACGTGTCATGCACCTTCAATTTCCATCCTTCAGATCTCGCCCCCTCTCAATCCAACGCCCCAGGCCATGGAGACACATCATACTCCCTACACGCGCGCCACACAGGATCGACCAGCTAAGTCTCTAATTTTTTTTATTTTTAATTGCATAACCCTTTATATATATATATATATATATATATATATATATATATATATATATATATATATATATATATATATATATATATATATATATATATATATATATTTGTTTGTTTGTTCGTTTTATTTTGTATTTACTAATAAAATTTTACTTAGTTTTTTTCTAAAAAACCTTTTTCTCTTATATCATAATAATATTAATCATTATTTTATTTTAAGAATTATTTTGTTAAAATTATTTTTTAATTTACATTTAATTACTTAATTATTTTAAAAAATGCATTATTTTAATTCCAAAAATTCCTAATAAATTATTTTCACTCTCGATTTAATTTTTTTATCCTGATTTAATTAATTAGGTCATAAGACCAATAATTAATTAAATCAATTTACCATTATACTCAATTTGAATCCTAATTAGGGTTTGCCCTACACTGAATACATTTTATTTTTTTGCCTTTTCAGGGTTATTTTTCAAACACCTTCCGACCGCGCGCCTTCAAAATCCGAAGTTAAGTATTTAACTTATTTTATCTTAAAGGTCAATTTTGTTTCCTTTTGATTTTAGGGTTTGCCCTTATATTTCTGAACTGTGCATACACTCACCTTTCTCTATTACTTGCTTTGCCATTTTTCAGGGTTAACCCCGAGGGCTTCCCGCCAACCATGTCAGATCAAATGCAAAGCTAAGTATCTACTCTTTATATTTATTTTTCTTTATCCTTTTTATTTTTAGGGTTAGTTTAAGTTTGTCTCCGAACCGATAATGCACTCACCCACTTTTTTCTGTTTATTCTTCCTTTTCCAAATTTTCAGGGTTTGTCAATTGCCAAAGCTACGAGTATCGGTAACCCTAAACCCTAAACGATAATGTTTTTTTTGCCTTTTATTTTTATATACCGCTGGTTTCAATTCCCCTCTCCTCCGCTGGTTACAATTTCCCTTCCCCCGTTATTACTGTTTATATTATACTGCGTGGTTAGTAATTCTAGGGAGTGCAACTTATTAATTGAATTAGCATCACGTAATTTTACAAGATAACATAACTGAACATAATCACGTGATTGGTGCACACACGCACACTTTTGGGTAAACCTCTCTGTTGCCTGTTGCCTGTTGCCTGTTGCCTTGTGTTTTTTGCAGAATAGCCATGTCCCCCGAATACGAGGATACCTCAGCCATGTTGCCTCGATAAAAAGGTCACGACCCTAATGATGCTGCCTTCGATACACAAATGACCTCGACCCTCGGATGTTGCCTACGGAAAAGGCTGAGGTATCTTCTGGCTGCCTACGAAAAGGCTTATTCTGATCCTTGCCTTAGACTACCTGCCCTTCTATGGCATGGGACAGTCTTATGGCAAAGGATATTTCGATGACCCTTAAACCTCCAAACGAAAGGCTTCCTGCCCTCTTATGGCTAGGATAGACCCTTTCATTCTGAAAGGCTAAAAAGAGACCTATCATCTGAGTTTAAGGTAATTGCCCCTAATTGCCTTGCAATGCTCAAACCTTTTTATTATATTCTTTCTCATAATTTTTCAAAAGGGCAACGCTTATTCACAAGCTAAAGTCCCTATCTCTTTCATCTACATTTTCTAAACAAACGAGCAAGCAAAGCAATTAAGAGCCCATGGATAACCATGGATGCAAAGGGTGCCTTACACCTTCCCTTTGCATAATTACCCCCCGAACCCTGTTTCTATTTAAAAGGTTTTTCCTGTTCTTTTAGCCTTTCTAATTAATTTGGATAAAATAAAAGTCGGTGGCGACTCTTGCTAACCGCGACATTTCGATCGATAAAAAGTCAGTTCACCGTATTACAGAACTGGCGACTCTGCTGGGGACAAATTTCGATAAAAGAGGGGTTACCTTAAAAGTTTAGGAATCACATAATTGTTTTCTATTGTTTGCTTTGTTTGTTTTATTTTTCAGGGGCGTTTTGGGAAAATTGAAGGACGAATCCTATTCCCGGATTCAAGAACACCTAAGTTTAGGAGTGGCATAGTCATGGAGACCCCCCTTGTGCATGCTTGGGGTTGGTCAAAATGAAGTTCACACTTGAGTTAGGCCTCCACTGGTTATTGTGTACCTCTTTTGCATGAGAGAGGTTTATGCATGTATCTTTGGGTGCGTCGGAGCTCAAGGACCTTTAGTTACCCTTAACCCATCCTGGCTTTTAGGAACGTAGTGGGAGGGCTATTCTTGGTGCATGCCAAGTTATGGTCGCTACCCGATACTACAGCTCAGATAGGTTTCTTCCTAAAGTATCATTGCGTGGTATGCATTTACCATGTTCGAGGGTGCTTTAGAGGGGGCTGACAATTCTGAGTCACTTGGTAGAACCCGTTGCTGAAATCTCCTTATCCATAGAAATGCCCTTGGGAAGGACACCTAATCAGACTCCATGCAAGCCATAAGCCAAAAATTATGTGATTTGTGTGACTTATTTGTGTATGTGCATCATGCATACATGCATCATCCATACATAGCATGACTAACTCCATTCAAGGGATTAAAGGATTGTTAACCATAATTTGTTTTGTAGGTCATGGAAATTAAAGTTCGTAAGCCTTTTTGCCTTAGCTTTAAAGGAGTGCCTACACCTTTGAAGCTGCTTTGTGACAATGTCTCTGGTTCCCTCGTGCTTTCCGAGTCTCTTAATAAGCTAATCAGTTTGGTACGAACTAAAGTGGATGAAGCACTCCTCAACACCATGATCCGGTTTTATGATCCTCTACTACATTGCTTCACTTATAGGGATTTTCAGTTGGTTCCTACATTGGAAGAATTCTCTTCTATTTTAGGGTTGTCGGTACTTGATCAGATGCCCTACACTGGTGAAGAAGAGACTCCTAAGTTGGAAGATGTTGCTGCTGCATTGCATTTGCCTCGATCAGAAATCAAGAAAGTTTGGGTGAATAAAGGAGAATATACTGGTTTACCGATTGACTTCTTGTATAATCAAGCTGACATTTTGATTAATGCTACAAGTATGGATGCTCTTGAAAAAGTTCTTGCTTGCATAATCTATGGACAAGTGTTGTTCCCTCGCTATGATAAAATTGTGGATGTGATTGCTCTCAAGATCTTCATTAGTAACAATCCGGTTCCTACTTTATTGGGTGACTTGTTGCATTCCATCCATCATCGATCATCTAAAGGCAAAGGTTGTATTCTTGGATGTGCACCATTATTGCATAAGTGGTTTATTTCGCACTTATCCCGTTCTACGATAAAGAATGAAGAAGGTTTGACTTGGGCTCAAAGAATCATAAAGCTTTCCTACGACGATGTTATTTGGAGTCAAAAGGGGTTTGAAGGATCTCATTTGTTTGATAGTTGTGGAGATTTCCCGAATGTACCTCTTCTTGGTACTCGAGGGGGAATAACTTATAATCCTATTCTGGCTCGACATCAATTTGGTTTCGCTCTAAAAGACAAGCCTCGTTCCATATATCTTAGTGCAGAAAATTTTGATTATGGTGCGGACCCTATTGGAAAAAAGAAGTTGTTCATCAAAGCTTGGACCAAGGTGAAGAAAATAGGAGTAAGAGAATTAGGAATGAAGAATCACATCCCTTCAGATCTTTATTTTAAATGGGTTTATGATCGAGTGGTTGAGTATGGCATACCATATCCATCCGATACTCCTATAGTTCCAAGGATTACTCCTCCCGTTGTTCATGTGGAAGTAGAACCATATGTACCCGCTCCTAATGAAGACCTTGCTGCCACCATTGCTTGCCTAAGACAAGAAAAAGCTGACTTGGAAAAACGCCTACGTGAAGTGGAAGAAGAAAAAGCAATAATGGCGGCCAATGCCAAAGAGCGCGATAGTATGCTTGATTACTTCTCCCGCAAATGGAAGATTGAAGACTTCATCTCTCCCGATCAGATACAATCATGGGAGCAAGAGATTGATAGACTTGTCCAAGAGAGAAATGAGATGATTAAGGCTCACAAGGAAGAAGTTCGAAGTTTGAAGAGAAAGCGCCGACTCGAAGATTGATTTCCTATTTGTTTTTATTATTATTATGTTATTTATTGTTAGAATATTTTAATGTGACTCTAAAAAAGATATAAAGCCATGAGCTCCTGAGACTTATTATTATTATTAATAACATTCTTTTTTTTTATTTTCCTTTTGATATGTGTTAAAAGTCCTTTAATCTCTTGAAAACATTGCATATGCATAATCATATCATTCATAAACATCACATCACAGGTTTCATAAAAACAAATGCCTCATCTTTGTTGCTGTCTATTTCAGTAAGAAAGATGAATCTCGAACAATCTGTCAAGGATCTCCAAGCTCAGAATGCTGAATTTCAAACTCTGATCCTGACCCTAGCCAATGGGCAAAACGAGCTGAAAGCCCTTCTGACTAAGAAGGACAAGAAGACCAAGAAACCCAAAGGAGTGATCAATATGGGTAGAAGGTTCAAAGGTCGTCCCAAGAAAGCTGAGGATGCTGAAATTCCCAAGAATGAGGAAGATGAAGAGAGAGATGATATCAGTATCAAGAACAATCAGGGAAGCCATGTAGGTTCTGATGGGGAAGAAGAAGAAGAAGAAGAGTATCCTGAGGACGAGGATGAATCTGACGAGAGGTATAGGCAGTTAGAAGAGCGTCTGAGAAGCATGGAAATTCAAAAGGTACCTGGGCTGGATTTTGAAGAACTAGGACTCGTTCCTGGAGTCGTTATTCCGCAGAAATTCAAGACGCCCGCTTTTGCTAAGTATGATGGAATCTCTTGTCCTAAGATGCATCTGAGGTCTTATGTGAGAAAGATTCAGCCTCACACTGCTGATAAGAGGCTCTGGATCCATTTCTTTCAAGAAAGTCTATCTGGAACTCAACTCGAATGGTATTATAAGCTGGAAAGTGCTAGTATCCGCACTTGGGAAGATTTGGTTGTGGCTTTCTACAAGCAATACCAATATAACTCTGATCTTGCACCGACTCGCATGCAACTTCAAAGCATGTCCATGGGTCCTAAAGAAAGTTTCAAGGAGTATGCTCAAAAATGGAGAGATTTGGCTGGAAGAGTCCAACCCTCTTTGAATGATAGGGAGTTGGTAGACATGTTCATGGGCACGCTAACTGGGCCGTTCTATAGTCACCTGCTGGGTAGTTCTTCTTCTGGGTTTACTGAACTCATTTTAACTGGAGAACGTGTGGAAAATGGTATTCGAAGTGGGAAGATTCAAGTGGGTTCTGCCTCTGGCACTACGAGGAAGCCATATCAAGGAAGAAATGAGTCTAATGCTATCCATAGTCAAAAGAGCCGTGGTAAGGAGGATCAGAATCAATCTGTTGGTGCCGTCCTTATCTCCGCACCAATATCTCAACAAGCTCCTAGACAAGACTACCAACACAAGACTGATAAACCAAGGAGAAAATATACCCCGATCAACATGCCTTTGTCTCAAGTCCTACAACATCTACTGAAGGCAAAACTGATCACACTGAGAGACCCTCCGAAGTTTACCAACACTGCTAGTCCAACTTATGATCCTAAGGCTACGTGTGCTTACCATTCCAATGCCCCTGGACACAATGAGAATAATTGCTGGGCCTTGAAAAACAAAGTCCAAGACTTGCTAGAGGCTGGAGAAATTGAGTTTGACGCGCCTGAGACTCCTAATGTCATCACTGCTCCGATGCCAAAACACGACCACGCTGTTAATGCCATCATGGATACCATCCATGTCTATGATGTGAGAGATCTGTCGACTCCTCTCCCCGATATCAAGAGAAAGTTGTTGCGAGCTGGTTTATTTCCAGGTTGCGACCCTGACTGTTATTACTGTGCACTCATACCCGAGGGTTGTGAGAACCTGAAAAGAGGCATCCAAGGCTGGATGGATCGTGGCACTATCAGATTTGAGAAGACTCCCACTGTTGAAGAGTTGTGTGAGGGCTTCTCCCGTGGTTTGAAGTTCGAAGATGTATCTGTGATCTCTAAAGTACCACTAAAGATCCCTACCAAGGCTCCTCTCAAGATTTCTGCTGAACCCCGTGTGGCTCCGATTGTTATCACTCAACCTGGTCCAATACCCTATTCCTCTGACAAGGCTGTCCCTTGGAATTATGGTGCCGAGGTTTTTATTCAAGGAGTTAAACAAGAAATTGAGTCTGTTAAAGCTTCTGAAAATGACAATCCTGATGTGGGAAACATTGCTGGGACTAGCAAGGTAACGAGAAGTGGAAGGGTGTTTTCTCCAGAGATCTCTCCAAATGTTACTTCACCTGCTGTTATTATCACCCCGAATGCTGATATTCATGATAAAGGACCATCGCATGAACCTGAAACTGTCACTGGAAATGGGCCATCTGAAGAAACAAATGAGTTCCTGAAGTACATCCGCAAGAGTGATTATGATATTGTTGAACAAATGGGGCATACTCCTTCCAAGATCTCTATGCTGTCGCTCCTGAGTTATTCAAAGACCCATGCCAAGGCTATGATGAAATTTCTAGAGGCTGCCCATGTGCCACAAGAGATTTCTGTCACTCAACTCGAGAACTGTATTGCGAACTTGACAAATGATAATTACCTTGGGTTTTCTGATGCTGATCTAAGTCCTAGTGGAAAGAATCATAACAAAGCACTACATATCTCCATTGAATGTGGTGGTACTACCCTGGCTCATGTACTAGTTGATGATGGTTCGTCCCTGAATGTGTTACCCAAGGTGGTGTTGGACAGACTTAAGGTCGATAGAATTGAGCTGAAATCTAGTAATGTGATAGTCAAAGCTTATGATGGCACTATGAGTACTGTGTATGGCGAAGTCGAGCTCCCCATCAGAGTAGGCGCCCAAACTTTTAATACTGTATTCTATGTGATGGATATTCGTCCCGCCTATTCCTGTCTACTTGGGCGTCCCTGGATACATAAAGCAAGTGCCGTGACTTCAACTCTCCATCAAAAGTTGAGATACCCAATGGAAGGCAAGATTGTCACTGTGCATGGTGAAGACGAATATTTGGTAAGTTTCGTAGATGAGACCAAGTATCTTGAGTTCACTGGAGAGACATTTGAATCACCCCGCATAGCACATGAATGGAAGCTCGAACCAGTTCCAGAAACTAAATATGTCTACACTCCTCCTAAAATTCCTGGAGATGTTCCTTCGATGGCTTCCCTGAAAGACGCTAGGGCTGTGGTAGAAGAAGGTGGCTGCACTATCTGGGGGCAATTACCTGACATTCCGTATAAATCCGACAAATGGGGTTTAGGCTGCACTGCTAAGGATCAGAAAAGAACACCACCTCCTCGTTCAGAAGACTTGAAACATCACTTCATCAGCAAGGGAGTTAATGCCATTGAAGAAGACGAAGACAATCACAACCTGGACAAATGGATCTCCCCTACATCAGACAAAGGGCTGGACAACTGGAAGACCGAGGACATTGTTTCTATCTCCTATAGTCAGGAGTAATTGCCGTTCTTAGTTTATTTCCTGCTTTTCTTTTATTTCCAGTTTTTAATTCTTGTATTTCAATAAAGACAATAAGACGCTAAAGCCATGTGTCCTGCCCGAGGCACAATGGTCCATTTGTTAGGGCTTGTCATTTCATAAGCATATTTTCATTCAATAAAGCATTGGACGTTTCGTATTCAAATTGTGTGTTTGCTTTTATTTTTTCTTTTATTATTTCTTTTTACCTTTTATAGCTATGCGTTCTCACACACACACCCACATAATGCACTGCAGATCCACATCCACGCTGGATCCTGTTGATAACGATTCTGCTATTGCTAAATATGACTTTGAAAATCCGATCTATCAAGCTGAGGATGAAGGTGAGGATGGTTGTGAAGTGCCTAGAGAACTTGCCCGTTTATTAGAGCAAGAAGAAAAGACTATACAACCGCACGAAGAGCCAATTGAAGTTGTGAACATAGGTACCGATGAAGAAAAGAAAGAAATCAAGATAGGGGCTGAATTAGAGGATGCTGTCAAGCAAAGGTTGATCCAAATGTTACGAGACAATGTCGAGATCTTCGCTTGGTCATACGAAGACATGCCTGGGCTCGATACTGATATTGTGGTTCATCGTTTACCTATCAAAGAGAATAGTCCCCCAGTTAAACAGAAGTTACGAAGAAGCAGACCTGATATGGCTCAGAAAATTAAAGAAGAGGTCGAGAAACAATTTAACGCTGGGTTCCTAAAAGTAGTGAGTTATCCACCATGGATCGCCAATATAGTGCCGGTACCGAAGAAAGATGGAAAAGTCAGAATGTGTGTAGACTATAGAGATCTGAATCGAGCAAGTCCTAAAGATGATTTCCCATTACCACATATCGACATTCTGGTTGATAGTACTGCACAATGCAGGGTCTTCTCTTTTATGGATGGTTTCTCAGGTTACAATCAGATTAAGATGGCACCCGAAGATATGGAAAAGACAACATTCACTACGCCTTGGGGCACTTTCTGTTACAAAGTCATGCCATTTGGGTTGAAGAATGCTGGGGCAACCTACCAACGTGCAATGGTAGCCTTATTCCATGATATGATCCACAAAGAAATAGAGGTCTATGTTGATGATATGATTGCGAAGTCCAACACTGAAGAAGAACATCTGGTCCATTTACAGAAGTTGTTTGATAGGTTAAAGAAGTACAAGTTGAGATTGAATCCGAACAAGTGCACCTTTGGCGTAAGGTCTGGTAAGCTGCTGGGTTTTGTTGTTAGTAGCAAAGGTATCGAAGTTGATCCTGCAAAAGTGAAAGCCATACAAGAAATGCCCGCTCCACGAAACGAGAAAGAAGTTAGAGGATTCCTGGGTCGACTGAATTACATTGCTAGATTTATCTCCCATCTGACCGCTACTTGTGAGCCAATCTTCAAGTTACTGAAGAAAGATCAAGTAGTAAAATGGAATGACCAATGTCAAGAAGCTTTTGACAAAATAAAGAAGTACCTGCAAGAACCTCCGATCATGATACCACCTACAGAAGGAAGACCTCTAATTATGTACTTAACTGTGTTAGAGAACTCAATGGGGTGCGTACTGGGGCAACATGACGAGTCTGGTCGAAAAGAGCATGCAATATACTACCTTAGCAAAAAGTTTACCGACTGTGAAACAAGATACTCACTGCTCGAGAAAACTTGCTGTGCTTTGGCTTGGGCTGCTCGCCGACTAAGACAGTATATGTTGAACCATACCACTTTGTTGATTTCCAGAATGGATCCCATCAAGTATGTATTCGAGAAACCTGCTCTCTCTGGACGAATAGCAAGATGGCAAATGATACTAACAGAATATGACATCCAATATACAACACAGAAAGCGATCAAAGGTAGTGTGGTAGCAGATCATTTGGCGCAACAAGCGGTAGATGACTACCAATCGATGAATTTTGAATTTCCAGATGAAGATGTGATGCTTGTTACCGACTATGAGCAACCTGGCCCGGATGAAGGACCTGAACCTGGATCCCGATGGACTATGGTTTTCGATGGAGCTTCAAATGCACTGGGTAATGGCATTGGCGCCATAATTGTCTCTCCCGCTGGTGGACACACCCCATTCACCGCAAGATTATGCTTCGACTGCACCAACAATATGGCTGAGTATGAAGCGTGTATCTTGGGGCTCAGAGCTGCTATCGATCTAAGGATCAAATTCTTGGAAGTATATGGGGATTCAGCCCTAGTAATCAGTCAAATCAGAGGGGAATGGGATACAAAACATCCTAATCTCATACCCTATAAAGAGTTTGTACTATCTTTAATTCCATATTTTGAAGAGATTACTTTCGAACATATTCCCCGAGAAGAGAATCAACTGGCCGATGCGTTAGCTACTATGTCATCCATGTTCAAAGTCAGATGGGACAATGAGGCTCCTATAGTTATCATTGAAAGACATGACGAACCTGCATATTGTTATGAGATAGTTGACGACAAGGCTGAAGAGAAACCATGGTTTTACGAAGTAAAAAGGTACCTCGAGACTCAAGAATACCCTGAAGGGGCATCCATCAATGACAAAAAATTCCTAAGAAGATTCGCATCCAAGTTCTTTCTGAGCAATGGGACTTTATACAAGCGCAACCATGATTCAACCCTGCTTCGTTGTGTGAACAAGAAGGAAGCTGAAAAGATCATGGAAGACATGCACGATGGTACTTTTGGGACCCACTCTAGTGGACATACTATGGCCAAGAAGATTCTAAGAGCAGGTTACTACTGGTCTACAATGGAAACTGACTGTCACCACCATTCAAGAACTTGTCACAAGTGCCAGATATACGCCGACAAAGTACATGTGCCTCCTGTTCCTCTGAATGTACTAACCGCTCCTTGGCCTTTTGCAATGTGGGGCATTGATATGATAGGAGAAATTAAGCCTACTGCTTCCAATGGACATCGTTTCATTCTGGTAGCCATCGACTATTTCACTAAATGGGTAGAAGCTGCTTCATTTGCCTCCGTAACCAAAAATGTGGTGGCTCGATTCATTAAACACAACCTCATCTGTCGGTATGGCATTCCCGAAAAAATCATCACTGATAATGGTACCAATCTGAACAATAAGATGATCACTGAGCTCTGTACACAATTCAATATCAAACATCACAATTCTTCACCTTATAGACCAAAGATGAATGGCGCTGTGGAGGCCGCCAACAAAAACATTAAGAAGATTGTGCAGAAAATGACTGTGACTTACAAGGATTGGCATGAAATGTTACCATTTGCTCTTCATGGTTACCGTACCTCCGCACGTACATCAACTGGGGCAACCCCGTTTTCATTAGTCTATGGTATGGAAGCTGTATTACCAATTGAAGTTCAGATACCATCATTAAGGATCATGAAAGAAGCAGAGCTAGATGAAGATGAATGGATCCAGACTCGACTAGATCAGATAAACTTGATTGACGAAAAGAGGCTCGCGGCTGTTTGTCATGGACAACTGTATCAGAAACGTATGATCAAGGCGTTTAACAAAAGAGTTAAACAACAAGTTTATCGAGTTGGTGACTTGGTCATAAAGAGAATCATTCTGCCACAAGGTGATCCTAGGGGCAAGTGGACTCCCACCTATGAAGGACCATTCGTCATCAAGAAAATCTTCTCTGGAGGAGCAATGATACTCACTACTATGGATGGAGAGGACTTCCCACAACCTGTGAACGCAGACATAGTCAAAAAATACTACGCATAAACATGACCCGCTAGGTCGACGTGCCTAGGCAAAAGTAAGGGCATCCCGGCAAACCAAAAGGGTTTGGGCAAAAAAATTAGGGATATATATATAAAAAATATGTGCACCCGTCAAGTTGAAAACCCGAAAGGGCGACTTGGGCAAAAAAGGGTATCCTGCTAGACCGAAAACCTGAAAGGGCGATCTAGGCAAAAGTTAAGGATTAAGCGTACGACTATGCCTCATTCCTATCATTCATCAATCAGATACAGCTACAACAACAAGTTCAAAGGGTTCAGATCAACTCAATCACTTTTCTTCGACAAGCATGGGATGAGATGCTCGAAGACATAATAGCAATAGCAGAGTGGAAACTCAATAGGACTATTTTTTACATAGCTATGTTTCTTTTGTTTTTCTATCTTTTCAAAAACACACAATATGTTTCATCTTGCCTATTTATGGCTTTTCTCAATACAATTTACTTCTCTCTTTCAAATTTTTTTTTACTTCTCGAATACGCAAACGTCCAATGATAATTTTGAATGAACATATGCATATGAATGTGATTATCATTTTCTCCTTTTTCATAAAATATCTAATAGTCTATTAGTAGGAAAGGCAAAGAGACAATGTCCGAGGTAATCAAAAGTCCTCCGCAAGTCAATTGACATATCCCCACAGAGCAATCATTAAGAAGATGTCTTCCAACAACGAAGGCATGGCTCCCCAACACGGTTTACATCCCTATTTTCTCTGTATCCCAATCAGGGAATATCAAGTTACTGATCATCCCCCAAGCAGAAATCATAAATTCCCAGCTGAGCACCTTTCAAGACAAAATCAAAAGATTAACATCTGGAGATTTGTTTTCTCGACAACATAAATCATATTCGCATACCACATGACACAAACATATTCATACATCGCATACATCACTGCATAACAAATCCATAACATGCAAAGTTTCTCATTTATTTTGAGATACTCATTACATAAACACATGCATCATGACATAAGAAAACTAACCTTTACTTTTCAGGATATTACTATCTCTATTTGCAAAAGAGTTAAGTCGACACCTTTGACGGTTCCTTAACAATCTATTCTCAAGTATTAAGTCGACACCTTTGACGGTTCCTTAATACATCAAAGAGTTAAGTCGACACCTTTGACGGTTCCTTAACAACACACTTCAGATATAAGTCGATACCTTTGACGGTTCCTTATACAATCCATCTACATATCTGAGTCGATACCTTTGACGGTGCCTCAATGATATGCTCAAGAGTTAAGTCGACACCTTTGACGGTTCCTTAACAACACACATCAAGAGTTAAGTCGACACCTTTGACGGTTCCTTAACAACACACTTCAGATATAAGTCGACACCTTTGACGGTTCCTTATACAACCTATCCGCATATCTGAGTCGATACCTTTGACGGTGCCTCAACAATATGCTTCGAATTAAGTCGATACCTTTGACGGTTCCTTAAATAACCCAACACAGATTTGAGTCGATACCTTTGACGGTTCCTCAACATTCAAACAAAAAAAAGAATACGGCAAAAGAAGAAATTCCACAACAGTCCATACTCCAACAACTATCAGATGGCATTTACAAGCCCATCTCCGACAAAAGTCCCTACTTCAAATAGGGCAAATTTCTTGGTATTCTTGTGTTCAATCATCTCCAACCTTCAGATACCGACTGGCATACATACCACTCAACATCTTCAGGTTTAAGATAATTGAACAGGGGCAGCTGTCATACCCCAAAATTTGCCCATGCTATTCAAAACACAAAGCTCCAAAACACAGTCTCCTAAACAGAAGCTCCAAACTAGGGTTTGACTAATTCAAGGGAAAACCATTGAATCAATGGCTCAAGATGGTTCAATAAGGTCCCTAACATCCCAAAGCATCTCCATATAAAGTCTCAAGTCAAATAGAACAAATTTGGCTCCTCAAATCTTGGTTAGGTCAACAGTCGATTCTCAAGGGCAAAACAGTCATTTCAGGTCAAAATACAGTCAAAGTTCAAGATACTTGGTCAACAATATCCTCATGACCCTAAAATCATCATTTGATCAAGGATTGATCATGATGATGCAAGGAAAGATCAGAAAAGTCAAAAGTCAAAGGTTACTATTTCGGGCATGAACTGAAAAAGTCAACCAAACTTTGAAAATTCACCAAATATTCATGCTTCATCAGAAAAATTCTCACCAAAGCTCATTTTGAAGGGAATTCATTCCTCTATCCAATGGTCCAAGAATCAAAGACCATAGGTCAATGGTTTAAGAGATATGGCTTCATACATTCTAGGTCCTTTTCAAAGGTCAACAAAAAGGCATGTTTTTCAAAAGGTCATAAAATAAAAATGGAAAATGATTTTGATATGAAACCAAAGGCATTGGATAAAGGACTCTCTAAGGTTTCCAAAATATCCTAGAACACCTCCATACCTCAAAAATTGAGGGAGATACACCTTGTCAAAGTTGGACTATCTTTTGAGAAAAGATGTGAAGAGAAAAGGTTAAAAATCCAAAATTCTCCAAATGGGCCTATGATCTCTTCACCCAATCTTCACTACAAGCCCATGCACGCCCCAAAGATCATGCTTTCATATTTTATATATTTTTTTTAATTATTTGGTGATATTAATCATTTAAAATCATAATTTAATTATGAAAAATAAAAAATGTGGTAAGATTTGATTTTAGGCCAAAGAATATATCAGATTTCATCCCCTAATGATACTAATTTCGGTTATGATGCTTGGAGCCCAAGAAAATCAAATTTTGGAAAGATTAGAATGCATATCTCAATCAAATTTCTTAAAATGCAATCTAAAGATTCAAAGGAGATTTGATTGAGTTTTCTTGCCCTAAACCTTCACATATATATATACAAGCTATTCAGACTCTGAGAACACAAGGGTTTGCAGCCACAAGAATCCCAAATCCGAGCTCAAAATTCATCAAAAATTCAAAATCGAATTCTGAGTTTCAGAGCACTTCAAGAGTTTCTTTTGGTTCAGACACGTTCCCAAGGCACCTCTAAAGCTTTCTCAATCAAATCCAAGCCCAGGAGCATCGAAAATCACTCTCTATTTCTCACGGTTTGTCTAAACTAAAATTGAATCGATTACATTTATTCATGCATCTTCATTCAATTTTAATTGCATATTTGTGTTCTATTATGTGTGATGATCGATTCTGGATAGTTATACGCGTTATTATGTTGTTATGATCGATATACCATTGTTAGGGTTTTTAGTTCAAATCAGGGCTTTCGTATTAAAGGTAAATTAGACAAAATCAATGCCATAATCATGCTCAGGGATTCTGGACGATCCCTTTGGTGTGGTCGCGCTAGATTTTTGTGTTGTTTCGGGCTCTGCTAATTGTTCACAGGTGTAAAAGATACGGTCCTATTACAGCGCGCATGAAGAAACGGTGTAAAAGACCTGTTGCAGGTTCTGGGTGAAGACGACGATGATGTGTCGTCATATGAGTGGCTGATTCAAATCCCTCGCGCGCGCGTTTTTGGTTTCAAAGCCAGAAGGATCCGGTGCGATCAGTTCTTCTCACGTGTCATGCACCTTCAATTTCCATCCTTCAGATCTCGCCCCCTCTCAATCCAACGCCCCAGGCCATGGAGACACATCATACTCCCTACACGCGCGCCACACAGGATCGACCAGCTAAGTCTCTAATTTTTTTTATTTTTAATTGCATAACCCTTTATTTATATATATATATATATATATATATATATATATATATATATATATATTTGTTTGTTTGTTCGTTTTATTTTGTATTTACTAATAAAATTTTACTTAGTTTTTTTCTAAAAAACCTTTTTCTCTTATATCATAATAATATTAATCATTATTTTATTTTAAGAATTATTTTGTTAAAATTATTTTTTAATTTACATTTAATTACTTAATTATTTTAAAAAATGCATTATTTTAATTCCAAAAATTCCTAATAAATTATTTTCACTCTCGATTTAATTTTTTTATCCTGATTTAAATAATTAGGTCATAAGACCAATAATTAATTAAATCAATTTACCATTATACTCAATTTGAATCCTAATTAGGGTTTGCCCTACACTGAATACATTTTATTTTTTTGCCTTTTCAGGGTTATTTTTCAAACACCTTCCGACCGCGCGCCTTCAAAATCCGAAGTTAAGTATTTAACTTATTTTATCTTAAAGGTCAATTTTGTTTCCTTTTGATTTTAGGGTTTGCCCTTATATTTCTGAACTGTGCATACACTCACCTTTCTCTATTACTTGCTTTGCCATTTTTCAGGGTTAACCCCGAGGGCTTCCCGCCAACCATGTCAGATCAAATGCAAAGCTAAGTATCTACTCTTTATATTTATTTTTCTTTATCCTTTTTATTTTTAGGGTTAGTTTAAGTTTGTCTCCGAACCGATAATGCACTCACCCACTTTTTTCTGTTTATTCTTCCTTTTCCAAATTTTCAGGGTTTGTCAATTGCCAAAGCTACGAGTATCGGTAACCCTAAACCCTAAACGATAATGTTTTTTTTGCCTTTTATTTTTATATACCGCTGGTTTCAATTCCCCTCTCCTCCGCTGGTTACAATTTCCCTTCCCCCGTTATTACTGTTTATATTATACTGCGTGGTTAGTAATTCTAGGGAGTGCAACTTATTAATTGAATTAGCATCACGTAATTTTACAAGATAACATAACTGAACATAATCACGTGATTGGTGCACACACGCACACTTTTGGGTAAACCTCTCTGTTGCCTGTTGCCTGTTGCCTGTTGCCTTGTGTTTTTTGCAGAATAGCCATGTCCCCCGAATACGAGGATACCTCAGCCATGTTGCCTCGATAAAAAGGTCACGACCCTAATGATGCTGCCTTCGATACACAAATGACCTCGACCCTCGGATGTTGCCTACGGAAAAGGCTGAGGTATCTTCTGGCTGCCTACGAAAAGGCTTATTCTGATCCTTGCCTTAGACTACCTGCCCTTCTATGGCATGGGACAGTCTTATGGCAAAGGATATTTCGATGACCCTTAAACCTCCAAACGAAAGGCTTCCTGCCCTCTTATGGCTAGGATAGACCCTTTCATTCTGAAAGGCTAAAAAGAGACCTATCATCTGAGTTTAAGGTAATTGCCCCTAATTGCCTTGCAATGCTCAAACCTTTTTATTATATTCTTTCTCATAATTTTTCAAAAGGGCAACGCTTATTCACAAGCTAAAGTCCCTATCTCTTTCATCTACATTTTCTAAACAAACGAGCAAGCAAAGCAATTAAGAGCCCATGGATAACCATGGATGCAAAGGGTGCCTTACACCTTCCCTTTGCATAATTACCCCCCGAACCCTGTTTCTATTTAAAAGGTTTTTCCTGTTCTTTTAGCCTTTCTAATTAATTTGGATAAAATAAAAGTCGGTGGCGACTCTTGCTAACCGCGACATTTCGATCGATAAAAAGTCAGTTCACCGTATTACAATAGTCTATAGTTTTGCTTCTAGAAAGCTATAATCACCACTGCGATATTTAACTAAGATTAAGTACAGAATAATGAACTCGGAATATGAATAACAGAATTTAGCTTCTGAGAGTTTTTCTTCACACTTGATGATTTTTCAGAGTTGCAGCATTCTTGTGTGTTCTTTCTTGTTTCTTTCTACTTTGCTCATTGTAGTGTTGTGTCGTTGTATATTGTTCTTCAAACGATCATGACTATATATAGCTTTCAGAATTTTTTTGACCGTTATCTCCAAAGCTTTGTTGAGTTCATTCAACATTAAATGGTTTGCGTGTTGTCTTTGCTTTTGCTTTCTCCAAGAAATTGCATGTGGATAGCTTCTTCAATCAACCTTAGAAATTACGCTTTTGGAGTGTTGCATTTGTTTCGCTAATGATTATGTCTTCAATGGTTTAATTTGAATCAATCAGCATAAACTTCTGTTCAGTCTTATTCTCTTCAACTTCTGTTGTGAATATGTCTTCAGCGTGTGGTATCAGAAGTTTCTCTAGCCTTAAGTTCTGATTCTTCAACTTCTGTTCTGATTGCTGGTACTGGTACATCTTCTGAAATTAGAAACATATGATTAGAGTACCATGTTCGCTTTATACAAAATTTGTTTGCTTGTTATCATCAAAACACAAAAATATAATTAGAACCAAACTATGTTCTAACAGGAAAAACTCAAAAACCAAAGTATACATTAAAAAAATTCATTCAATTTTCCATTTAAAATAAAAAGAATAATGATTTTTCTATCGAGAATTAATAAGTATAAATGGGACAACTTGAAAAAGTGCTAAAAAATAATCAGAATGTTACATTCACTATAAAGACCAACGACAACCTAAAGTAGTAGTGCAATGATTGTCTGTGGATGGAGTGGAAGAAGTTGTTTAGGAGAAATATGAAAATGGTGATGCTATGGAGGTGCGTAATTTGGTGCAGATTTTTTATTTTATGCATGGAAAGGGTGATGAAAAAAAAAGGTTATTTCTATAACAAATTAGATGATGACGTAGAGGTTAGGCTTTTTTTATAAGTCAATTTTTTTTATAGCTATGAGGGCCTAAGCCCGTGATAAAAACACAACAACATAAGATCTAAATTTGAGACCAAAATCCTAAAAATATCAGCTTCCAAAAGTTCTTTAAGGAAACTTGGAGCTTTATTATAAAAGGTAATGTTACTCTCCCTACTACCAAGTTTTGCTAAAGCATCAGTACAAGCATTTGCGCTCATGTAAACATGTGAAATAATCACCACATCCATCGTGTCCATCTTCGCCAATATTTGTCAAAGAATAGCGATACAATCCATTTGCTCAACTCTTCCTTTATTAATAGCTTCAACCACTTGTAAAGAATCCACATTGATTTCCACCCTACTATATCCTAGTTTTTGAGTAAGTTTTATTCCTTAAACAGTCCCCAAAATTCTACAAGGAGAGCATTCCCTCTTCCCACAAATTTGGAGAAACCACCTCTCCACTCTCCCTCATAATCCTAAGAACACCTCCACACCCCACCTCCACGTTGGAGTTACTAGAACCATCTGTGTTGAGTTTAATAGTGTTCCTAGCTGAAGGCTTCCACTCCCTACATGCCCATCTCTGATGATCTTCACCAGCTGTTTTATAAAGCATCACAACTTGCATATACTCCTCTCTCCTTTTCAAAATATACGTTATCGGGTTCAAAGGTCGCATATAGTCCGTGTTATGTTCTTTTTGATTTCTCCACGTCCATAATGCATGGCACGCAATGATCCAAGTATTGCTCCACCCATTGTTATTGTACCCAGAAAAATTAAGGTTTAGTTTATTCCAATCTGCATCATTCGTGTTGAAGAATCCCATCAGCATCTCACTCGGGACCAAACTTTGTCACACCTTCCTATTCTGCGGACAGTCCCGCAACGCGTGAATGCTTGCCTCGCATGCAGCACCACAAATCCGGTAGGCTGCGCTTCTAAGCCCTCGCTTGTTCTTTTTGTGATTTGTGAGTCATAAAAAAAGTCTATCTTACCAACCTTCATAAATAAATATGAATACTCTCTTTTATTATTATTGTTTTAATTTATAAAATAATTTATTCGAGTTAAGGTTTATCTATCTTTATGAGCTTATGAAAATAAGTCGAAATAAGCTTATGAGCAATGACAAAATTTAAACAAATTTTAGTCTCATCCACCTTTTATTTCGTTAGTTTATTTAAAAACATAAATTAAATTATTTATTTAAATACATGCAAATGAAATAGGTTCTTAGGTAGGCTTATGATTAATCAGACTTTTGAAAAGTTCAAGTTCATGAAAATAATTATGACATGTTTAAGCCTTAATCTTTTTGACAAATCTAACTCGCCTCAACATATTCTAACACGTAATTGCTTGTTGTATTAATGTGAATAAGGCTAATAACTTATTTAGAAAGAGGAATTCTTCCAACCAAACTCAACTTATCAAATTCTAACTCAGCTCAACATATTCCAGCACGTAATTACATGTTGTATTGTGGAATAATGCTAATAACTTATTTAGAAAGAGTCATTCTTCCGACCAAACTCAACTTATCAAAGACTAACTCGGCTCAACATATTCCAGAACGTAATTGCATGCTGTATTCTGGAATAATGCTAATAATTTATTTAGAATAAGTAATTCTTCCGACCAAACTCAAATTATTTTTCTTCCACCCACTCAATTTTTGTTAGATTTTTTTTAGATGATACGATTGAAATGATTTTTTTTTGGATATCCTTGCTACTATTTTTGCTCCCCAATACTTACCCATACTTGTAATTTGAAGAAAACTAGTGTATTGAAAAGTATTTTCTCGAAAATGATTATCAACATTCTTTAAAAAAAAAGTGTATTTTTTTACTATTAATCTTTGGGAATGTTAACTATCGGTTTAAGAATTAAAAAAAAAAGTTTCAATTTATTAACTTAAACTTTTAGGACACAAAATAACATTTTCCTTAATCTTTTTTTCATAGGCTTGAGATAAAGGCTCAAATAAAAACAAAAATATTACCGACAAAAAAATGAGAGATTTTTGTTCATATAAAAAACACATTGGGTTCTAATACTAAAGCTCAGTCTGATGCATAATAATAATATTTGAAATTCTTTTCATACAAATAACAAATAAATAAAAAGCAGAGCAAAGTGACTTTATATCTAACACTAATTACTCTCAAGTGAGACATGCAAAATGAATATTTTCCTCCTTACATGATTCATAATTAGTTTTCAAAGACTATGTAATGATGAATACAATAATAAACCTCTTCTAACATATATGACCAAAGAAAGTGAAAAATATAAGAGTAATTAAATGAAGAAACAAAATTCCTTTTCATGTTGATTTTTCTTTAGAAGAAGAATCTTGTGTTTCAAAATCTATGATTATTACATATTGGAGGAGAGAGTTAATCACGTGGAAGACGTGTAAAGCTGGTGCCCAACTAAATAAAATAATTAATCAAAAAGGTATGATTGCACACTGGCGCTCTTGTAGCAAGAAAGAACAAACATTTTCCTGTTTGTGGTACAAAATCTGCAGGATATATATTCAACCTAATCTGGCCTATGTACATGTGTAGTTTCTTATAGACTAATATGGTGAAGTAAAGGTGATTGAAAATGAGAATCCTCGATTCCCTCTTTCCATTTCAAATAATAGAGTAGATATGACTTATTGGAAATGCTTTAATATTTGATTTATGATCGGGTCTTTTTTCATATAAGTAGTAGGATGAATATATAAGAAGACATGTTTTGGTTTTAAATTGGATTTTCTAAAGAGTTATTATGAGAGATAATAGAGAAGGTTGGCAATGGGGTCTCTCAATCACCTTTCCATATACAAAGATCAAAAGTTTATATCCAATTTAATTACTTAGTGTTTACGGTGATTTCCGGTAAACAACTGCTAGTCCTCCAAACTATAAATATACTTTGGTTACTCGCAGGATCGACTAGATTGATCCTAGGACATAGTCAAATAGTTGCCTTTCGAGATAATTTGGTTCATGTTTGTTGGTCTTTTGCTTTGAAACTCGGTTATAGTATGAACATGTAAGTAACTTGCGAAATAAACTAACAAAGAATGGACACAACTGAAACATAAACTGGTTATAAATGTAAGTAAAAACTTTGACGAAAAGATAAAGGAATGTAACTTTCAGAAATGTAAAGTACAAAAATGTAAAGTGCAATAATGTAAAGACTTATCGAAAAGAAAACTAGAATTGAAGGAAAAACTAGGCGAAAAGTAAAAGAAACTTAAAGACACTTTGATTCTGTAAATAGAAATACAAACATATTAAAAGTGTGGTGTCATACGTACATTTCTCAGCGAATTCTTTCTCTTAACACTTGATTTGTGAGTGATTTGTACAAAATGAACACCTTGGATCCTAATACTAAGACCCTTATTTATACTAATTCGACCCTAACGGTCCTATGCTAACGAAATGCCACGTTGCTCACATGCATACGTTTCAAATCCCTAGGGCGCCATCTGTCCTTGTTCGGTTATACAGAATATTTTGAAATTCAAATCCTCCCGCCTGAATTCTCTTTCGATACGTGGCAACGTGATCTTTAGTGAGAATGCAACGAAATACGCTAAGCTTCAGTACTCTTGTATTTCGAAAAATGCTTAAGTCTCAAAGACAATCTATCTCGATTCAGCTTCGATTTCAATCATCTTCATCATAAATAATATCCTCATAAATGGCCTTTAAAAACCATTTATTCTCAAGAATGGCCACGGAAAGCCATCTTCTTCTTCGAACTCTAATTCTTCAAGAAGCATATCTTTCAATCGAAAATCTCCAGCTAACACTTAGATACATGTAGAATAATGGAATACTCAATTCATATATTAGTCCATAAGTTTTGAATGTTGTTGGCCAAATTAATGGTAAAAAAATATGGTAGACCACAAACCCTAAGGATAAGACTTTTAAGGGTGAAATTCTAAAGATAGCAAGTCGAGATAAAAATCTATAATAGTCCACAACCACAATAACATTAACAACTTAAAAAAAACAACAACTTACATTAAACAACAACTCAAAAAAAATCTTTTTACTATTATTTGATGTGTGGGGTTCGAATCCATGATCTTTACACATTATTTGTCGGTTGGGTTAAAACCAAGAGCTAAAGTGGCACACTTTTTTTAACACCCTTCGTTACCTCGCCTGTGAAACTGAGGTAAAACCTCTTTTTTCAACCGAGTTAAAAGACGTTTTTCATTATAGCTCACCCAAATTTGAATTCTGATGGATATGAAACACTAATTCCTACAATTCACAGAGTTGGGCAGATTTTGTTTCATCGAGGTTGTATTATGCAAGCTTATTGGACCATTTCCAAACAGATCCGATCCACAACCTCATATTTACAACTTTACAGAACTGATTTGCAACAATTAAGAAGACATCTAGGAAAAGGGCATTGACAGATTCTTGTCCCAGCCAACTATGTAACCAAAAAGTTATAAGAGAGTCATTGCCTAATTCGCATTACACAGACCTATTAAACCAATTTTGACCCTCTGAAGTACCCCTACTCAAACACTTAACATCCATCCACTAGAAGGATTCTTTATAATCTTTCTTGGTACTTGCAGGAATTAAGATGAGATCATGAATGTTTTCGCACATGTACCAAGGTAAAGCAAATAAAATAGATTCACAATTTGAAAAGAGCCTCAAAAGCCATTACTTAAGAGAGCGAGATAAAATATTTCACAGTGTTTCATTCCAAGGCTGTCATCGTGCTTTGCTTTACAAACATTGTCCTAGCTTATCCAGTTAACTTTTCTTTTCAATTTTGAACCTCCCATAAAAAACACGCTGAATCTATTTCCAAAAAAACTACCCTGGGAGCTTTAAAAAAAGACAAATAGAAAATTGGGATGTTACTTAAAACTACATTCATTAAGGTCACCCTGCCTCTCGATGAGAGATCCCTTCCTTTCCAACTAGACAGTCTTCAACGCAATTTATCCAAGATAGGCAGCCACATTGATCAATTCCTAGGGGGTGTGGCTCCGACAGGAATCCTATGGAACTTGAATTGAGTAGTCATTAAATTGCAAGACAGGAATATAGACAAACATTAATACCGTAGATGTTACTTTTAATGAAATTGATACATAATATTGAAGATAAATTGAATCCCTTTATTAGTGCTTTGAAACTCCATAAGAGCCATTACAAATAACTATTGTGTCATCTGTGAATTGGAGAAGTTCAAAATGTAATTCCTCATTGATTTTGACACCATGGAACTCTCCTAGGACTATGGCATTCTAGAAAAACCCTACAAGCTCTTCAATATCATTAGGAATGAGAAAGAGCACAAATGGTCTCTTTAACGCAAACCTCTCTCAACCTTAAAATCAGAAGTGGGATTCTCATTCACAGTCAATGATATTAAACTAGAAAAAATCAGGTCTCCATCCATGTCATCCGCATATGTCGCTTCATGTGTTAAAACAAATTATTAATTAAAAAATATATGAAAATATGAAACTTTTTTTTTGGAATACAATCCTTTTTGTTAGTGTGTGAGACACTTTTAGTGAGGAGAGAATAGAGAGAATAAAGGAAATAAGGATTATATTATTGAATTGAATTGTACTAATAATAATACAGACTATGACTATTTATATACAACTCGGATTGAGCTTGGGCTTACACAACTTAGATTATATTTGATATTATTATATTAGGTTAGATTTGATATTATATTAATAATATCAATCCCAATAATATCTCAACAAATCCCAATAATATCTCAACATACCCCCTATAATCCAAGTTATCGAACAACTCTAAAAGTAGTCAATCTGAATTGTTCTTAATTTCATTCTCAAATTTAGGAATCTGTCGATCTTCAATCCTTTGGTGAAAATGTCGGCCAACTGTGCTTCAATCGAGTAATGTCTAACTTCAAGTTCACCTCGATTTACCTTTTCCCCCAGGATGTGAAATCTAGCTTCAATATGCTTACTCCTTCCATGCAGAACTGGATTCTTCGCAAGATTTATGGCTGACTTGTTGTCGATTTGCAACACAAGAGGTTTCTTCACTTTGACATCCATTTCTTCAAGTACCGATCTGATCACAATTGCTTGGCATGCAGCATAGGATTCTGCTATATATATTCAGCTTCACACGATGATAATGCCACCACAGGTTGTTTCTTCGAAAACCATGAAATTGGAGCACCAAATACTTGAACGAAATATTCAATTGTGCTTCTTCGATCTTCCTTATCTCCATACAAATAAGCATCTAAAAAACAAGTGACTGTTGCTTCTTTGTCTTCAGAATTTCGTCGAAATAGAATTCCATACTCTATCGATCCTTTTAAGTATCTTAGAATTTTATTGCAGCCTACATGTGTGACACTCTTGGTTCACTCATGTATCTGCTGACTAATACGACAACGAAACCTATATCAGGTCGACTGTTGCACACATATCTCAGAGATCCAATAATTTTCTTGAACAAAGTAATATCGACTTTGTCTTCCTCTCCATGCTTCTCCGACTTCAAGTTTGTTTTGACAGGTGAGGATGCAGAATTAGAATAATCCATTCTCAATCTCTTGAGTATCTCTTTGACATACTTCCTTTGATGCACACCATACCTTGCTTCGACATTTGAAATTACATGCCTATGAAATAAGAAAATTTTCCCAGATCCGACATTTCAAATTCCTTCATCATCAGCACTTTGAACTTCGACAAGTTCTCCATGCTATTTTCAGTTATCAGCAAGTCATCGACATATAAACAGATGATTGTTATATTTTGTGCCACAACCTGAACATAGACCATACTCATATTTGCATTTGACAAATCCTAATTCGACTAAGTATGAGTCGATCTTTTTGTTTCATGCCTAGGTGCCTGCTTGAGACCATAGAGTGCTTTGTGCAATTTATATACTTTACTCGCTTCCTTCCGAATCACAAAACCACGAGGTTGTGTGACATAGACCTCTTCATCTAAAGGACCGTTCAAAAATGCTTACTTCACATCTAAGTGAAATGTCGATCAACCTTGGTTGCATGCCAATTCTACCATTAGTCGAATTGTCTCTAATCTTGCTACTGGAGCAAATACTTTAGAGTAGTCGAGCCTTGCTCTTTGAAGAAATCCCCGAGCTACTAATCTTGCTTTATGTCTTGCTATCGATCCATCAGCATTGTGTTTCAGTTTGAACACCCACTTTATGTCAATAGCTTTTTTATGTGCTGGTAAAATCGACTAACTCACATGTGTCGTTTCACTCTATTTCCTATAACTCTTCGATCATACCTAACTTTCATTGTTGAATCTTTAAAGCCTCGCTATAGTATATTGGTTCTGCACCTGCAAGTAAAGCAAAATGAACTAATTCTCCATCTGGTGTGACTTCATCATCACCAGCTACTTCATAGTCTTGAAGTCTTGCTGGAAGATTTCGAGTTCTTTGAGGTATTTGGCTCGTATCAGTCACACACTCTTCGACTTCGACTATTTTTGGAATGTCAGCAACTGCTTCGACTTCGACTGGAAGAATTTCTTCGACTATGACTTCATCAGTTTCTTCGTCGAAATTATAGCTCATCAATGGCTTATTGATTGCATCATTTGAATTCCAATCCTAGGCATAATTTTCATCAATCACAATATCTCGACCAGTCATGTGATTCGAACAGCCTGAGTCGAGGAACCTGATCTTGGAATCATCTGAATTTTGGCGTGCAAGGTTCACTCCTTCGTCCTTGCCGTTTTTCAATCCATTGTATTTCCTGTACCAACAATGTTTAGACAAGTGACCCCATTTCTCCGAATGATAGCATTGCACACCTTTCTTATTTTATTTGTCCTTTTGATAGTTTCCTCCTCCTCTTTTCGAGGATTCAAAACTTCTATCTTTGACCTGCTGCTTCTTGTGATGGTTCGACCAAGGCTTCTTGCCATGAATCTTGTCGAATTTGCCTTTGAATTTTTTGGAACCACCATTCTTTTTCCATGACTGAGCCTGCAAAGCTTGTATTGAATCTTGAACTCCTTTCCTTTTGACAATCCTAAATTCATGCGCTTCCAACAAACCAACCAAATCTTCCAATTTTAGGGTTTCAAGTTGATTGAATTATTGAATAGCTACGATAACGTAATCAAAGTGAGAGGTCAACGTACGCATTACCTTCTTAACTATCATCTTATCAGTTATGATTTCACTGCAACCCTTCATGATATGGACGAGTTTCTACACCTTCGACACATACTCTGCAACCTTTTCGTCTTCTCCCATTGACAACAATTGTCGATGCAAGGTTTGCAACTTGACAACCTTGACTTTCTAACCTCCTTCATAATATTTGACAAGAATATTCCATGCCTCCTTCGCCGATTCAGCATGAGAGATTCTGTTGAAATTCGCAATATCAACCTCCTTTTGAATGCAATACACAGCCTTGCAATCCTTCTTCTTGGCTTTGTTGTGGGCTATTTTTGTGCGTCTGATGCATTTGCAGCCAGCGCAGGAACGCCGTCGTTAACCACTTCTAAGGTTTCATGAAAGCCAAATAAGGATTGCATATGTTTTCTCCATCGCATCTAATTTTTGTCGTCAAGCATTGGAAGCGAATTCGGAATGCCATTAGTACCATTCATCTTTGCATCGATTGATTCACGTTCCCTGAAAACACGATCTCTGACGTGATGTTCTCTAGAACAATAACCGAAAGCTCTGGATACCAATTTGCTAGTGCGTGAGACACTTTTAATGAGGAGAGAATAGAGAGAATAAAGAAAATAAGGATTATATTATTGAATTGAATTGTACAAATAATGATACAGACTATGACTATTTATATAATTCAGATTAAACTTGGGTTTACACCACTTAAATTATATTTAATATTATTATATTTGATTTGATATTATATTAATAATACCAATTCCATTAATAGTTCAATAAATCCCAATAATATCTCAACACTTTTATCAATAATGATAAAAAAAACATATGTTAATTTAATTTGAGTAAAAAATTTCTCTGAATTTAATTTTCAAGATTTGTCTTGTTAAACAAATTGGGAGATTTGATTTATTGATGTTATATATGGTCAAGAGTTGTAACTTATTTTCTTGTAGTATATGGAGACAAGTGCTTTACAAATTACTCCCTATTTAGTTAATGATTATGAAAATAAGCTGACCCATGTGTGGCCATACTTCAACAGACTATTGCATTGCTTGAAACACGTTAATAGCCTTACAGCTATAGTTAGGTATAAACAAATAAAAAACATGTGTGATCAAATTAGACGGCACGAGGAGATTCTATGAATTTTAACGAGGGGTCTACATGTTATCCATTAGCAGAACCATTTCTCAATCAAAATTATAATCAATTGATTTGAAATACGACCTTGATGATGAAGGGCAAATTAATATTATCCCTTGAGTTAAAGTATATTATAGCCTATGTCAAGTCACACTCATATTCTCTTCTTAGTCATGGTTTCATAAACTAATATTTATTTTAAAAAAATTATGAGTGGAGGAAAACCTTATGGTTATGGTTAAGGAGAGCAATCATTTTTCATTGATGATTTAGAATAAAATTTATACCTAATCTAGCAAATGTGAAATTCTTGAGATGTCAAGATACAAGATAGATGAGCACAAGACATAAAGTATTAATCTGACTCGAGCACCAACTTGGTCAAATTAAAACACCCAACACTAAATAAGATTGTATGCTGTCAATATTTAATTCTTTCACACATTAATAAATTCTTAATTGTTTGATTAAGATCAAAAACTATAAATTTTATTTAAAAAAATGTTAAGTTTTTAAAATTAAAAAAATTATCTGTAAATCTTAACTCAACTGACAAAAATCGACGTTGTTATATCTTACGTCATCATCAGAGTTTGAATTATGGATTGACTACTATAAAATATACATTTTATAAGAGTTTTTTATTACGGTCATTTATCACATCGAAATAATATATATTCATTAGTAGTCTTTCTTTTTTATTTTTTATTTTAAATCACTTTTTCCACGGTTCAAATTAAGAATTGTGGTGAAATGTAAAAGAGTGACACGCTTTTAACCTCAACACTAACTATTGGAAGGATTTATTTTTAAAAAAAAAGAGTAATCATTAATATTTTTATATACAAAAATCTTTAATTTATCGATTTCTGTCCAATTTGTATCAATCTATACCGATTTAATAACATGATTGATTCAATAGTCAACTCATATTAATTATCATAATTAGGAGTGTAAGCAGATAAAAAAACCAATTAAACCGATAATTCAAACTAAACAAAACTGAAAAAATACTGTTTCTTGTTCGGTTCCAAAATCGAACCAAACTAATGAAAATCAATGTGCTTTGGTTTGGTTCTCAATTTTAGTTTTTAGGAACCGCCAAACCGATTAACCAAACTAATGACTATAATTACGCTCTAAATATTTTATTCCAGTCATTTTTAAACCTAAAGTTTGTATCGGTTCAACCATTTTCCATCTTTGTTTAGTTTCTCTCCTTTCAGCAAAGCACACATCTAGAACTAAACTCCAAAACATAGAAAGTAGAAATAATAAGTCACAAAAACTTGCTCTCACAAAACTATTGCTCTCGCCACCCGCAACCATTGTTGCTCTCTCTACCGTCGTTTTGATATGTTATGATCACCTTTTTCGTTTTCAAATTCTCTTTGTTAATTTTTAATTTTTTTTTTTACCTTTTTTATTTCTTCTTCTTCAACAAATATCTTATAGTTTTGTGTATTGAATATTTTTGTTGTTGTTGTAGTGTTTTATTTGTTAAGCTTTTAAATTTCTTTCGAATCTTCTTATGCCAAGTGCTAACTTTTATATTTGATAATGAACTTATTTTATATTCAATGAAAATCATATCGTTGTTTCGTATGGATTAAGAACAACTTGTAACTTGTTTGAAAAATAAGAATATGCAATAAATTACATAAAATGTATTATTTTAAAAAATAATAGTATAAAATATACTGAAAAACACAATAATTGACAATACAATGATGAATATAATATTTGAAAAATATATTATAAAACAATTAATCGAACTAAAACGAATTGAATCAAATCGGTTAGTTTAATTCGGTTCTATTTTTTTGAAAAATACTAAAAACCAACCTAAATCATTCCTTATTTATATACAAAAATCTTTAATTTATGATTTCTTTCCAATTTGCATCAATCTAGACTGATTTAATAACATGATTGATTCAATAGTCAGCTCAAACTATTTATCATACTGATTCCTAATTTAATCGGTTGTACTGGCTAAACTCTTACTATCCGTTGAACCAGCTAAACTCGTACTAATTAACCTTGTGATTTACTGTATAATTTAATCGGTTGAACCGGTTGATTTGAGTTATTTTTTAAAACAATGCTTTTATCCAATTCACATTTGAGTACTAAAAATATTATATAGATATTATATGTTCACACCTCATGAAAAATACTAAAAACCAACCTAAATCATTCCCTATTTATATGCAAAAATCTTTAATTTATCGATTTCTTTTCAATTTGCATCAATCTGGATCGATTTAATAACACGATTGATTCAATAGTCAACTCAAACTAATTATCATACTGATTCCTAATTTAATTGGTTATACTGGCTAAACTCTTACTATCGGTTGAACCAACTAAACTCGTACTAATTAACCTTGTGATTAACTGTATAATTTAATTGGTTGAACTGGCTGATTTGAGCTATTTTTTAAAATAATGCTTTTATCCAATTCACATATGAGTACTAAAAATATTATATAGATATTATTTCTTCACACCTCATGAAATGCCAAGAAACCAACATAAACACACTCATTAGTTTTACTACTATATGCCATAATATTGATTGAGACTGACAGAAGCAACAGAATTTTCAAATATAAAAACAAAACAAGTTGTTGTAACAACATTAGATTGTGAATCTTACAAGAAAAAAATAACAATAATGTTAATTTCATCGAATCATGCATGGAAATGGACAAAAGAAGACGATGATTGAAGTTGAAGCTGAACAAAAACAAAAACAAAAACAGGGAATGTCAATTATTGGGATCCAAATACTAACAAGTGAAAGTAATGTGATCTGATGTACATTACAAATTATAAAAACACCTTTGTTTTTTTTCTTCAATTTTAGAGATTTATTTTTTATTTAATTTTGATCTCACTTCTTGATAAGGTTACTATAGGAAATTATTTACCGTATTACCAATGTTCTCCAATGTATATATATATATATATATATATATATATATATATATATATATATATATATATATATATATATATATATATATATATATATATATATATATATATATATATATATATATATATATATATATATATATATATATATATATATATATATATATATATATATATATATATATATATATATATATATATATATATATATATATATATATATATATATATTATTTATTTTTTAATTTATATAGTATCAAACAACTATTATTTTAAACAAAACAAATAAGTCATTCAGTTGAATTGGCAGCCTTTGTATTTTATTTTCTTACGGATTTTCTTGCTAAAAAAATGCTTTTATGGAATTTCTTACAAATTTTATCAAAAGTTATATTATTTCAAAATTGCATCAATGTAAAATTTGCAGAAAATTCTGTAAAAAAACATAATTTACAGCAAAATCCATAATTAAATAAAATATAACAAAAAAATTTTTTAAAAAAAAAGGCTGCCATTTTAATTTGCAGATGCAGTTAATACTTCAAATCACCCTTTATTTTTTTTTTTGGGTTAACAGGCATTTATACTCCTGTAATGTTAGCGAATTTTGCTTTTCACCTCTCCGTTGCCAAAGGCAGGTTTTGGCAACGGTTTTTCAAAAAAATCGTTGCCAAAACCTGCTTTTGGCAACGGAGGGGAAAAAGCAAAATTCGCTAACATTACTGGGGTGTAAATGCCTATTAACCCATTTTTTTTAATCAAGTTGTATTGAAGAGGAACAAAAGCTCAAGGCACGATTACAAAGGGTTTTCCCTAACTTAAGAATAGCAAAGGATTTTTGCTAAATTCGTAGAAGTTACAATTGAAATGAGTAATTTTCCCTATAAATGACCACCTCCATAGCAAAGCTTTGCAGCCCCAAACCACATCTCTAGCATTCCAAACCATATCCTTGAAAATGATGTCATTCCTACATAACTAAAGGCTCCAAACAATTGCCATCCAAGAACTTCTCACCTTACTCCTTTTGATATTCAAGCTACGACAAGAACAACTCCACCTATAAAAACTATTTAAAATCAAGAGCCATGGAATAATTCAAACCCAACCAACCGGCCATTTCCTTCCAAACAACAACCACTTTACAACAAGCCAAAAGGGAATGATACGAAGATTCGGGAGATTCTACACAAAAAAAACACAAACAAGATTGGAAGAGGAGGGAATGATACCTCTATGGATAAGCAAATCCTTAGTAGGAATCCTATTAAGAAGACATCTCCAACCAAAAGCTTTTACTTTAAGAGGAACTTCAACTTTCCAAATAGAAGAAAAAGCTTGATCATAACAATTAGGCGGACCGAAAGGAAAATACCTCAAGCATAACGCCGAATAGCAAGACAAAACAAAAAATATACGAAAGGAAAATACCCCAAGCATAACTCCGTTGCAGCTTCAGTGGCAGCCGCGGGCTGAACACCGAAATTGCTTTAATGCCACGAACCGTTTCTCCGCCCTCCAATGCAAGCAACGGAAACATCCTGCAAAACGGATAAATTATACAGAGCCGGAAAATGGTCCTTAAGAGACCCGTCTTCGAGCAAAAAAGAGTGTTAAAAGGATGTAGAAAAACCATCTCCCACCCGGAAAATACAATTCTTAGCAAAGAATTCATCCGGAAGCTTTTTCCCCAACGAACAAAGATCCGACCACCAAACCGAAAAAGAACTCTTGTTAGCTATTTTGCCTCCGCCCTTAACCGCTCGTAATTTAATATCAACATATCGGGCTTCAAGATACGGAACCATAACGAATTGGACTTTTCTAGAATTCTCCACCTCCATTTATATAGAATGGCCATGTTAAAGTCTTCCAATCTCCTCAAACCAAGACCTCCTCCCTTGTCAACCGGTAAACACGCGTCGTTCCAACTAACCCAATGGGTTTTCCTTTTTTCCTCCGAACCTCCCCACAAAAAATTGCTTTGGATTTTGTTAATCTCCTTTATAATTTTCAAAGGAGCTTTGTAGAAGGATAGAGTGAAAATAGCTAAGCTACTAAGCACCTATTTTAAAAGGGTAATTCTCCCTCCAAAGTTAACCCATCTACCATTCCAAGAAGACAACCTCTTCCTAATCTTGTCCAACAAAGGTTTCCAAGTATTTATCCTTCTAGGATTAGAACCAATCATGATGCCAAGAAATTTAAAATCTTTCAACTACGTCCTACAAGCGAGAAAATATTTAGCCACCTCCAAAAACCGAGGATTAATATTAATCCATATAAGCTTACTTTTGTGGAAGTTGATGCCAAGCCCCAAAACAAGCTCGAAACCCTTCAACACCGACTTGATAGCCCAAAGATGATTCCAGCTATCATCTCCTACAAGCAATGTATCATCCACGAATTGGAGGACATCGACAAAGCACCTACCATTCACATTACAACCCGCAAAATCCCAATTTCCCACCGCCTTGTCCACCAAGAGCTTAAGGCCTTCCGCTACTATAACAAAAAGAAACAGAGAGATAGGATCACCTTGACGCCAACCCCTATCCACCCCGAATTCCTTTGTGGGACTACCGTTTACCAACACTGAAATTTTACTAGAAAAGATTAACGCCTCCATCCACTTCATCCAAATCTCATCAAACCCCATTTTCCTCATCATATAACTAAGAAAGTTCCAACTAACTTTGTCGAACGCCTTTTCAAAATCCACCTTGAAAAGAAGACACTCCCTCCCTTCCTAAAATAACAAAAAAAAATATTTGAAAAGGTGATAATTTGGTGTATAATTAAAAATGGTGGTAGTATATTTGTTCAAAATTCACATAAAGGAGTCTACTAATTACAATTTGACTGATAAATTACTAAATTTTAACTAAATGCTATTTTAATTTAATTCTTTTCAATTATTATAATTTATCTTAAATTGGTTAAATACTAAAAGTCAATGATTACACATAAGTTGAAAGCAACCAAAAATAATATTTGCTACGATCTTTTTTTGATGTAAAAATCAATTTTCTTAAAAAACTAACATTCATAATTTATGAAACTTTCTTAATGCACTACTCTATATAGTGCAAAAAAAGAACTTTATGGAAAATTGAAAAATGTCCATATGATTTCGAAATTATATTTTCGTACCATCTTCTACATCACACACAAACGAGTAAATATGGTTCCAGTCTGCAGTCAAATAATATTTTTCTGAGATACATCTCCGAAATTTTGATAAAATAAATTGCAAATTAACCATTACAGAGAGAAATTGGGAAATGAACCTCCGGTATATTTAAGCGAGAAATTGGAATACTACCACCACTGTATGTCAAATTATTTCGGAGATGCATCTCCGGAAAAATTAAATGTGAAATTGCTAAAAACAGCCACTTGTATGATCAGATTTCATTTCCATTTTTTTCCATAAACCCTCTCCAAAAATTTATCAATTCTCAATCAAGTTTTGCACTCAAAATCTCCATTCTTGTGTTTCATCAAATCAAAAGGAGTTAAAGGAGTTGGAATTTAAGGTAATGTTCATCCATTTCAACCCTCATTGCTCACATTAAATCTGATTTTGAAGCAAAAAAAGTTACGCAGTTACCAGAAGTGTATTTCTAGAGTCTCTATGAACTCATCCAGATATGCATTTTTGGAAACTGTTTGTGTTAATTTTCCAGCAATCTGTTTTTTGTTATGGGTGATCCTTAGTATTTTAAGATTTTGTTTTCATTAATTAGTATTTTATCTTGTTGTAATTTCTTTGGATAATATGAGTAGTTAAAACCCCCAATGCTAGGGGGTTTCCCTGATTAACATTTGTGATGATTCTGAATTTTGAATTTCAATAATATATTTATCTTTTACGTTCAATTTAATGGTATAAGGTTTTTAACGCTTTCCTCGTCGGACCAACAGGATTGATATATGACTAACAATTAGGATGGACCTCCATTGTTAGGGTTTTTATACCATTATACTATAGTAGATATCACCTAGGACTAGGGATACCCTATAGTAACCGAAATATTCTTGATAATAATAATGCTTGATTTCATCACTAATTTCGAAGGACTTTGGGATTAGGATTGAATGTTCAAAGGTTTGCCCACTAAGGACTTAGGAGCAAACACCCTTAAGAACCGGTAATTGATAAGTTGGATTTTGTTAGTGAAACAAGGGTTCAGAATTGTTACATGTTAATGCACACACCTACTCTGGCATGCTACTCATATTTGGCCAAATTAACCTTTTAAGCTTATTTGCAATTTCATTCGTAATTTTCAAAACCAAAACCCCCAAGGCTTTTTGTTTAATTGAATTCAAAATAAATCTATAATATCACGCAGTCCTTGAGATCGACATTCGGGGAATTTTCCCTTTATTACTATAGAGGCAAAATAGTACACTTGCTATTTTACCGATCACTATCCCCGAACCTATTGTGTCTCAGGATGCTTCATTCTTGTGTTTCATCAAATCAAAAGGAGTTAAAGGAGTTGGAATTTAAGGTAATGTTCATTCATTTCAACCCTCAAATCTCTATTCTTGTGTTTCATCAAATCAAAAGGAGTTAAAGGAGTTGGAATTTAAGATAATGTTCATTCATTTCAACCCTCATTGCTCACATTAAATCTGACTTTGAAGCAAAAAAAGTCACGCAATTACTAGAAGTGTATTTCCAGAGTCTCTATGAACTCATCCAGATATGCATTTTTGGAAATTGTCTATGTTGATTTTCCAGCAATCTGCTTTTTGTTATGGGTGATCCTTAGTATTTTAAGATTTTGTTTTCATTAATTAGGTATGGTGCATCCCGATGATATCCCCGAACCTATTATGTCTCAGGATGCTTCACTTGTAGTAGTGAAGGTGGTAGATATTGGGAACCATTTTAAATATGAACAAGAGTGTGAATTTCGTGATCACGTGCTGCAATGGATTCGTACAGAGAGATCTAAACCGGGGTTTGGTGTTGTGATTGGAAGGTCTGATAATGGTTCAGATAGAAAAAGTGCATTTATGACATTGACATACGAAAAAAGTGGAAAATATAGACCTCATCTCTGGTGTTTCAAACGAGAAGATACCGGTTCAAGAAAATGTGAGTGTCCATTTAAGTTGCATGGATATCGACTGATAAATAATAAATGGAGATTTAGTGTGATTTTTGGTTTACATAACCATGATTTATGTGAAAAAAATATTAGTGGGCCATCCAATTGCATGTCGCCTCTTACCGAAAGATAAGGAATGTGTTTCTAACATGACATTGAATTTGGTGCAACCCAAGAACATGCTTGCGACCTTGAAGCGTAAAAGATCCAGGAATATCACAAATATCAAGCAATTGTACAAGAGGTGCTATCAATACAAATTAGCGCTTAGGGGGGATATAATTGAAATGCAACACCTCTTGAAACTTCTAGATGATATAACAATTATGTATCTAGGCATCGGAGATGCGAGGATGGAGTAACAGTAAGAGAGATATTTTGTACTCATCATGATTCCATAAAGGCCGACCAAGAAATTCAGATGCAACTCTTTCATCACAGATACTCATCTCTGGAAGCTGCCTACAATGAGCTAGATGTATCTAAGCACGCCTTATAAAAAACAGGGAAAACCTCAACAACAAGAAATAAGAAAATTATGAGGCGGTATTTAAGAATAGTATGATACTCTACTGTTGACATATGTTGGCCTAACCTATTAATAAGAATAGCTAGAAGATATTCTTATGCCTGTGTTGATTACAAACAACTAAAATTTTCTTTCTGCCATATGATCTTGTCAAACTTTACATTTATGTCATAACACTTTTACTAAAAAGAACACTCGCTAAAACATGTTGGGCTTTAGGGGGACAATGTCCTTTCTACTAAAACTGATAAGGTCAAAATTTGGAATTATACCAATAAGATCATCCAAAACTCTATCAAAATCAGAGGTCATACCAATTATCCCAACATCTCTCAATGTATGATCTTATAACACCCAAAATTGGGATTTGGAAGCCACAAAAGCATACGAGGGAGCCTTTACTACCAAGTACAAACCCAATCCTCCAACTCTAATAAGTAAAGAGGTCACCTGATCCAATTAATGTTGTCGAAGAAATTACCTTCACCGATCATGATGTCTTCAACCGCCATTTTACAACTCTTTATCAAACAAAATAGTTGTTTTCACCTTGTGAATTGATTGACAAGTTCTTAGAACAATTTTTTTTGATGATGCTCATTCAGGAATAAAGTAGAAAATACTCAATTTGTGGATCCATTAATTATGGGAGACGGTGCATTAACTCAACAACACTACCAACTCTCATCATGGACAAACCCTCGATAAATCCTCCAATTCAACTAACAGCCCCCCAAGATATTCAATTCTCAATACCTCTCAATGTCCGAAGGGAACAACCCCCGACAAGGTTTACTACCATCACATGAAGACCATTTTGAAAGGATTCGAAAAGTCTAATATGAGCATAGCCAAAGAATAATCTTTATATCACTTGCTCAACACCTTGTTAGCACTATGTGAAATGGCTTTAACACCACTTGATACCCCTACCTCAAATTGAAAGTCATTGAGATATATATTTTTTGAATAGAAAAGCATAAACAATATATTATAAGATAAAAAACAACTCACAAATAATACAGAAAGAATGAAAAGCACCAGAAGTGCTCAAGAGAAACAAACCTAACAAATTCTAGGAAGAAAAGCTACACAAAAAGAAAAACAACAAACCCGTCCGATAACACAAACACAAGCCACAGATATCAACCACCCAACCTATCCCGAAGCAGAGGACAAACCAAAATTCTAAAGAGAGCAAGTTAAAGAAAGGAAAACACGACCACCTGCACAAAACACAATCCAAAGGATGACAGCAAGCCACCCGATACACTCCTAAATGTCAAGCCACTTGAGCTGGTCACGCTCTCAATCAATTTGAGAAACAACAAAACTCGGAACAACCTTGTATACTAGACGCCTCCAAATAGAACCACAATAATTGAGTGTATCTCTCCATCAAAATTCAATAACGATGATATGGGTGCAGAATTACAAACTCTAGCAACCTCATCAGCCATCTTCGTGTTGGGAAAAAAACAAATCATAGAGAAAAAGTGGAACACAATAACAACACAAGAGATTAATGTGAAATCTCAAAAAATCGGAGAAAAAATCACGACCATTGTCAAATGAGAACAGAGAATAATACTATATGAAAATTGTTACAACACATACCTCAACCAATCCAAGACCCTAATACTCCAAAGCAAATATTTAATTACTCCTTAAAATACTCTAACATAAGAGTATAAGAGAAAATATAAAAAGTCAAATACAAGTTTGAAGTGTTTTTTAAATTCATTAAAGGGTTAAATATAGCAGTTTTCAACTTTAGTCCTTCTAAATATTTTCTTCAAAAAATGGTCCTCCTAAAAATTTTAATCTTAACTTTTGGTCCCTCATGGCAAAATCGTAGCTAAAATTGTCAATAATTCTATCGCTAAATCAAAAACCGTCGCTAAAACCGTCGCTAAATTGTAAAAACTATCGCTAAATTGCAGTAGGGACCAAAAGTTAAAATTAAAATTTTTAGGAGGACCATTCTTTGAAGGAAATGTTTAGAGGGACTAAAGTTGAAAACCGCTATATTTAGAGGGACCAAAAACTTATTTAACCCATCATTAAATTAAATTGTATTAATATGAAGACTTCTTCTAATGAACTTAATATATACATGTGGATGGCATTTTTTATTAATCAAGCATTCTCTTTGTGAAATAGAACAACAATAAAAAAAAAAAAAAAATTGTCCCTAAAACCTTTTACATGCATGCATTCTCATGAATGAATTTGAACTCATATAAGCCGTAATCTAATCTAATTCAAATACTTTTGGGTTTTTCGGCATGTCTACAAATATAAGTTTATTCATGCAGTTATTATTAGATTTTATCATTCTTTTGTAAAATAGCAAAGTGTATATATAATAGTGACAGGCCAAAACTCGTCTTTATTCGTTGATATAGAAGACGATTAAATTAAATCTGTCGACTTTATCGCGCGTGCCGTCCGGAGAGAAAGACAGAGAGAGTGAGTCAGTTAGATTTAAGAAAATTCAGAAACTGAGAAATCATGTAACAGAAGAGAAGACCGACATGTCTTTTAGTTATTGCAGTACAGTTAGTATACAAACATAGTATTGTAGCTACTAGCTAGCTACGGAGGATGTTACTTAGTGCTGTGTTTGTTGTGCAAACTTTATTCTCTTGAAATCAAAAGTACTAGTAGGATAAGAAAACGACGATAGGTGTTGGGCAGCACGGGCAGGGCGGGCAGTTGGCTAGATAGATAGACATTGATATGCTGTAACCTCTCGTCGCTTTCAATCAAGAGACTTTCCCTGATCTGCCTCGGTGTTTACCTGACTCACCCTTACGGCCAGCCTAATTCTTTATGGTGTGAGCTTAATTTTACTTTACAAAATTATCTTGTAATTTTGGAGATAGAGAGCATGGTGATTTAATAATAGAAATTTAACATGTAACCTAAAAGATTTTTAATGAAACTCCAATATCATCATGAAGATCTTGAACATGATAGGAAAATAGAGGGAAAATGAATGAAACCTTTTCCTGATTATTGAATCAATGATACAAGTTAGTTACATATGGCTATAAGCTTCATCATAACTAATTTTGATAATTAAGGCTAACTAACTTTGGTAATACAACAAGTACCTTGTATTGAACACAACTGTCCCCCCATACATTCATGATTAAGAAATACTTCATCCCACCTGAATTATAAGTAAATATTCTCTTTTTAGAGACATAAAAGACCAAATACATTTATTATTTAATGAATATAAAAAGAAAATATTTGCTTATAATAATGACGAGAGGGAGTATGTGCAATGACTAAAATCAACAATGATTATACTCTTCTTACATTTTTATTTATAGAAGATAATTAAACAAATCATATGAATGAATGAAAACTTACTTCAACGAAAGAAACTGTTCTTTTAATAATTTTTATTTTTTAATTAATTTATGCATTATTTAATAATATTTAAAATTTTAAATATTATTTAAAATGTATTTTAAATAAAATAAAAGTTACATATTTGTTTTTCAAAAGAATTCAAAAAATATTATTTTAAATAATTTTATATTATTAAAATTAAATCATTAATTATTAATAAAAATGACTACCTTAAAATGGGCAAATATTTAAAGAAATCTAAGTTAACAAAAGTGTTAGACTTTATTTGCGAGTTTGGAAGGGAAAGAATGAGAGAACTTTGGAAAATAAGAAGAATTGAATTAAAAGAATAAAAAGATTTTGTGTAAGAGGATTTTGAAAGATTAGATTTTATTCATAACACTAAAAACCTTATAAAATAGTGTAACTTAAAAATTGTATTGAATGTGAGTTTTGGAGGGCTTACATAAATTTTTTAAATATCTTTTGGTTGTTAAAGTATTCTAAAAATTAAAAATTTAATAATAATAATAATAATAACAATAACGACTCTTTATCATTTTAAACAAAATTATCTTTTTATATTTTTTAAAATTTCGATTTTGAAAATTTTCCATTTCTCTCCTCTTCAAACTCAAACAAAGTTTTGCTGTTATGTGAGTTTTGATTAATTATACAGTGGAGGCTATAGTAATTTGTAGGCAAACATGACACATAGGTAGGTAGGAAAATATGAAAGGACATTACTAGAATCCATGGTCATGGAAGGATATGGGATGGGATGTAATATCCCACATTCCTATCAATGCCCCCCTACTCATGTCTCCCTTTATCCAACATTACAGCTTTCCCAGGGCTCCTCTCATTTCGTTTTTTTCTTGTGTTTTTCCTCTTTTCTCCCTCAACCTTTGCCCTCTCATGATAGCTACGTTTCTAATCTACAAGCACTCATGCAAATGCAATATATAATCAAATAATTTCATACTTGTAGTACATTTGCTTGTCTTAATTATACAAATTTCAATGGATATGATGAATACAGAAGTAGTGTTACCTAGCATGTAAACCATGTGCATGCTTAATATTCTATCAATATTCTATGATTAATTAAAGATACTTCTGTATATTTTTCATTCTAAAAATAGAGAGAAAAAAGCTACTACTATTATTATGGAATATTTTTGAAGAGATGAATGGATGGTTCTTAGTTGTAACTTTCATTCCCATGTTAGATGGCCCCCCTAAGTTAGGGCAACCACATTCAACAATGAGATTGATTTGAAGGGTGAGA
>NC_081180.1:63575807-63607769 GCF_029867415.1 Vicia villosa
CTGCATACACCGAGTCTTCCCTCGTTGTCTAAATAAAACTTATCACACATATGCAGATTAATCATAAAATACCCCGTTGAAACGTGCGACCGTATGACTTCTCCAAGCTTTGAGTTTCCTGTATTCGAGGCAGAGGAAGAAGAAGACGAAGAAATATCAAAGGAAATTTCACGGTTACTTCAACAAAAGGAAGAGGCCATTCAGCCATACAATGAGCCTCTAGAGATCATTAACCTTGGTTCCGATGGAAACAGAAAAGAGGTTAAGATTGGAGCTTCGCTCAGTTCAGAGATCAGAGAGAGTTTGATACAGCTGCTCAGAGAATTCTCAGATGTCTTCGCTTGGTCTTATCAAGATATGCCAGGGTTGGATACCAGTATAGTGGAGCATCACTTGCCATTAAAAGCAGAATGCCCTCCGGTCAAGCAAAAATTGAGAAGAACTCATCCGGAGATGGCCATGAAAATCAAAGAGGAAGTTCAAAAGCAGATCAACGCAGGTTTCCTCGTCACTTCAGAATACCCTCAGTGGTTAGCTAACATTGTTCCCGTTCCTAAGAAAGACGGAAAAGTCCGCATGTGCGTCGACTACAGAGATTTGAACAAAGCTAGCCCTAAGGATGATTTTCCTTTACCACATATTGATATGTTGGTAGACAGTACAGCAAAATCCAAAGTTTTCTCGTTCATGGACGGATTTTCAGGATACAACCAAATCAAAATGGCACCTGAAGACATGGAAAAAACAGCTTTCATCACCCCCTGGGGCACGTTCTGCTATCGTGTTATGCCTTTTGGACTGAAGAACGCAGGGGCAACTTATCAAAGGGCCATGACTACACTTTTCCACGACATGATGCATAAAGAAGTGGAAGTCTATGTGGACGACATGATTGTCAAATCAGAAAATGAAGAAGATCACATACAGAATCTGACAAAGTTATTTCAACGCTTACGGAAGTTTCAGCTTCGCCTGAACCCCAACAAGTGTACCTTTGGTGTCTACTCAGGAAAACTCCTTGGTTTCATTGTCAGCAAACGAGGAATTGAAGTAGATCCAGACAAAGTCAAGGCAATTCAAGAAATGCCTTCGCCTAGAACCGAGAAACAAGTTAGAGGATTTCTTGGACGTCTGAATTACATCTCGAGATTCATATATCTCATGACTGCAACTTGCGCTCCTATTTTCAAACTTCTACGGAAAAATCAAAGTTGCGTCTGGACAGACGATTGTCAGAAAGCGTTCGACAGCATTAAGGAATATCTGCTCGAACCACCCATCTTATCTCCTCCAGTGGAAGGAAGACCTTTGATAATGTACTTAACCGTCTTAGAAGACTCCATGGGTTGTGTCCTTGGACAGCAAGACGAGACGAGAAGAAAAGAGCATGCCATTTACTACCTAAGCAAGAAATTCACTGACTGTGAATCCCGCTACTCCATGCTCGAGAAGACGTGTTGTGCTTTGGCCTGGGCTGCCAAGCGTCTCCGCCAGTACATGATTCGACATACTACTTGTTTGATCTCTCATATGGATCCAATCAAGTACATCTTTGAGAAGCCTGCCTTAACCGGGAGAATTGCCCGTTGGCAGATGTTGTTATCAGAATACGACATTGAGTATCACGCACAGAAAGCCGTGAAAGGAAGCATTCTAGCTGAGCACCTGGCTCACCACCCACTCAATGGTCATGAATCAACCAGTTTCGACTTTCCGGACGAGGACGTCATGTACCTCAAGATGAAAGATTACGATGAGCCACTACCAGACGAAGGACCTGAGATAGGATCCCAGTGGGGCTTAATCTTTGACGGAGCTGTCAATGCTTATGGACGAGGAATTGGGGCAATCATTGTTACACCTCAGGGTACCCATATTCCATTTACTGCCAGATTAACTTTCAAATGCACAAACAATGAGGCCGAATATGAAGCTTGCATCATGGGTCTCGAAGAAGCCATGGATCTAAGAATCAAACACTTGGATGTATACGGAGATTCTGCTTTGGTCATCAATCAAATCAAAGGAGAATGGGAAACACGCCAACCAGGGCTAATTCCTTACAAAGACTACGCAAGAAGATTGTTACCATTCTTCGACAGGGTAGATTTTCATCACATTCCTCGTGAAGAAAATAATTTGGCTGATGCATTAGCCACACTCTCTTCCATGATTAGGATAAATCATTGGAATGACATTCCTCGGATCGATGTTATGCGCCTGGATAGGCCCGCTCATGTTTTCACAGTAGAAGCAATCATCGACGACAAACCATGGTATCACGACATCAAGAACTTTCTTCAAAAGCAAGAGTACCCTCTTGGGGCATCAAAGAAAGATAGAAAGACTTTGAGAAAGTTAGCTTGTAGATTCTTCTTGAATGAAGATGTTCTGTACAAGAGAAACTTCGACATGGTTCTGCTCAGATGCGTTGACAGAAAAGAAGCAGAAATACTCATGAGAGAAATACATGAAGGTTCCTTTGGTACTCACACCAATGGACACACCATGACAAGGAAAATACTGAGAGCAGGATATTATTGGCTGACGATGGAGTCAGATTGCTACCAGTACGCAAAGAGGTGTCACAAATGCCAGATCTACAGAATTCATGTGCCACCATCTCTTCTCAACATACTCTCTTCCCCTTGGCCTTTCTCCATGTGGGGAATCGACATGATTGGAATGATCGAACCAAAAGCGTCCAACGGACATCGCTTCATCTTGGTAGCTATAGACTATTTCACCAAATGGGTTGAAGCAGCTTCATATGCAAACGTTACAAGACAAGTTGTCGTCAGGTTTATCAAGAATCACATCATCTGTCGCTACGGCATTCCTAGCAAGATAATCACTGACAATGGGTCAAATTTGAATAACAAAATGATGAAGGAACTTTGTGAAGAATTCAAGATTGAACATCACAACTCATCTCCTTACAGGCCAAAGATGAATGGAGCTGTAGAAGCAGCTAACAAAAACATCAAGAAAATTATTCAGAAGATGGTCATCACTTACAAAGATTGGCATGAAATGCTCCCGTATGCTCTTCATGGTTACCTGAAATTCTGGTAAGACAGAACCCAGATGTCATATACGATGTCGTGACATCTGGTCTGTCATCAGTTTAGCTGAGGCAGTACATACAGATCCCTCAATTATTTATTACTTCTAACATCCAGAAGTCTGGAAGTGTTGGGATCACAGAGATTCTGTGTTAGCACAGTCATTAAACCACATACTGATGTCAGGCACGATGTTATGACATCCAAACTGAACTTACAAATAAACTTTGCAGAAAATAAAGAACACATCAGAATTGTTCACCCAGTTCGGTTCAATCAACCTACTCTGGGGGCATACCAAGCCAGGGATGAAGTCCACTATTAGCAGTATCAATTCAGAGCTAAACTCCCAATTTACAACTCCTCACTTAATTACTACCCAATGACCCCTCTACCTAGGTTCTCCCTAGATATGGAATATCTCCATTCCACTCCCAATCATAGCAATGATGTCTAGCAGTCAACAACTCAGCCACTGCATCGACGGCTTAATCACCAACAATTTAAATATACATAATGGAGTAGTTCCAAGAACACAATCTTCACTCATTGCTTCATAGCTTCTGAGTGAATACACTAAACCTCTTACCTACAGGCTTCGAGGCACAAATCAGTGACCTTCCCACAAACCGGGAGGTTCACGTACACGGCTAACCCTAATGATTACATCTTTCTAAACGACGGCTAGCTTAATAATCTAGGTTACAAAGTTTCCTATTTATAACCTATTCCCAACTGGACTTGGGCTTACAATCACAACATTATTTGCTGTTACAAATCACAGAAAACTTTCTGCTAAAAACAAGGTCTTCAATCATAAGTTTCCTAATTTATCTTCATAATTAGAAACTGCATCATTCTCGAATATTCTAATCTTGATTCTCTTGACCTTTAAACCTGCGCCACATAGGATTGCATAATATTCCATAGAATATTCTGTATCTTTTGAGTACTTACTGAATCTTTATATTCCAGCTCAGCAGGCGCGTGACAGCTAAATATAACAGTAACTGCTGTCAAATACTGATGTCACAGAGCACGTCGTGACATTCCATAGAACATCTTGATGTTGTACCTGTTCTGCATAAATCACAGCAAACAGTATTCTTCACTTCAATTCTCTGCTTCACACATATCAGGGTGCCAAAAAGACAGCCCATGATTTATACTATTACTGATGTACAATCAGCATAATCTTTAGTTTCCCAAAATAGAGACTGACATAAATAAGGAAACATAATAGAAACAGAACAGAAAACGTAACAGCTACTGCTGTCAAACACTGATGTCATGACGTCGAGCATGACATCCAACTCACAGAAAACGTAACAGCTACTGCTGTCAAACACTGATGTCATGACGTCGAGCATGACATCCAACTCACAGCATGTATTAGCTTACACAACCAGAACTTGCATAACCTTTAACACTACACACCACATGTCATGACCTTAGTCAAGACAACAGAATACACATGAATGGTTTACCACGAAATGCAGCCAATCAAAACATCTACAATCTCCCCCTTTGGCAAATTTTTGGCTAAAACATTCTGTCACCACATTAGAGAAACATAGTAGAAAAGCAACTAGCAAACTACCAGTTATGCACAATTGCTAAAGGACATCAAAACCTAAAACATTCTGTCACCACATTAGAGAAACATAGTAGAAAAGCAACTAGCAAACTACCAGTTATGCACAATTGCTAAAGGACATCAAAACATCAGTCGTGCTGAACAAGTTCCACAAGCTACACTATCACATAACATGAACAGGACCAACTTGTTCAATATGATCTGGGGTGACACTCTTTTCTCCCCCTGTTTGGCCATAAATGTTGCCAAAGCAGCAGACATCTCCCCCTTAAAAGTTACTCTTCATGACATGACCACCTTGAGACTGTATATTGCAACTGTGAAGAGCCTCCCAACACTTGTTGACATGCATCCACTAGACGAGTTCAAGATTTGTGGATACCAGACGCACATGATTAGATTCAACCATTCCCAGAAAGGCTGACTGTAATGATACATCTTGTTAAATAAACCTTTTCATAAGAAACTTCCTCTAACTAAGTTGAAAAAGCTCCTGCTGACTTGGACCACCTTCATTCTGATGATAGAGTATAACAGACCAAGATAGTTCTCTAGAATTATATCTTGAACTAAGAAGACACTCCCCCTATCTGAGATAGTTTGTGCTTCATACAGGAAAACTTGTAATGATGAATGGAAAATATAAGACGCATCTTCATATCTTCAAGAGCGCACCCTCTGCCCAACTAACTAGCTGACACACTCCACTATTACAAAGTGACTCCTTTACAAAATATACTCACATCAGAATTTAGATGTTATAACATCTTGTATAACATTAAGATACAGCTGAACAGCTCAGTACATTCAACTAACTCCTGTATGGCACTTGGGGAAAGGCAAAGAAAGCACGACCAACACCATTCTTGATAATCTTGAAGACCATCAAACAACTTTGCAGATGAATATGAGGAACACTGATCATTTGAACCTCTTCAACCTCAATAACCATGCCTTTATGAGAAGACTTGAGAAAAGATCTCAAGTATCTTTGACACTTGTACTAAAGTTGAAAACAATCTGCTACAAATTCTGTTGAAAGCCATATAACCCTAGAGATCTTCTTTCAAAGATAGGATTATGCATCAGATGCTATGCAGCAGAAAATAGCCATATATCAACAGAGATTACATAATGCTTACTTCCAAAACCAGTTGTAAGCATGACATCCACGAATTGCAGCTGAACAATCCAACAATATGCTTGCTTCTTCTTCAAGCAACACAGACACTCTGATGCATGAGTCATCAGAAGGACTAGTTAGAGACTAATCCTCTAGCTGTACCAAGGATGCCACTTTCTTGAGCAAAGCTATTTCCATGATGTCAAGACTACTGTCACTTGTTCTTGACTTCACAGTGTGCATTAGCCAATGCACTTCCTTACCTAGATCAGAAATAAACTGATCCAAGTAACCACCATCAAGATTATGATGTCTTCTTCTTCTTGTGCACTCCAAAGCTGAACATGTTTCTTGCCAGGAAACCTTTTTCAGAGATCATATGCTTCTGCTGCCACCAAAGAGATAGATCTTAAAATAAATGCACTATCCTTCATGTGCATGGTTTTGAAGAAGAGATGTTCCAACATCTTTAAGAACATCAGTTATCTTGAACTTCCAAGGATAATCAATTAAATACTTGTACTTTGCACAAATAACAATTGATCTTAAATCCTTTCCCAGTTAGATTCACCCTTAGGAAAGAGAGAGATGAATCTTTCCTTACAGATGTGTCACACAACAATCATAACCCATGTGACACCGTTCAATCGCCAACTAAACACAAGACTGAACCAGACGTGGGGAGGTTAACCAAATCTCCCCCTCAAACAAACAATCATGGAAATTCCACACCGCCTATCCATGCATTGTACATAAAGGTCTCATCATACAAAATTCCTACTAGAGGCAACTAACTCCAAGAGTTATACCTATACATACTTCATAAACCAGTTGAGGATACTATACTTATATAACCTATGGTTAACAGAGATACCATGCAGCGAAAAACAACTAAAATTTATCCTCAATAACCTCAGGCCTAAACAATTACCTTTGCACAAACATATCAATCCAGGTGTACTAGGTTGGGTTTGAAATCAAACTCCAAACAACAATAACTTACTAACATAGCTGCTCCCTTGAAATACAACAACTGGTAGGTTTCATTCTTACCATGTCATGAATGACAAGATCCAGACTGCCACTTCATGTACCTTGAAATAGAAGATACGTCTAAATAGCTCTTGAACATGTCTTCAACAGATAGGTCTGAACCTAGTCTTTACTGGTGTCTTCAAGTGTTGTGATGTAACATACACAACAAAGCATCACATATATCTTCTTCTCTGTACCTTGCTATATGCTGAATAAAACACCCCAAATTCTTCACTCCCGCATGAATCATTTGGATATCCTTGAAACCAGTAACACCATCTTCCCTTGCCAAGAGAATACACCTGTTTTGGTCAGTTTGGTCCAGTCTTCCACACATAGGTCCATCCTCCACTTCTAGGGACCATACAATATGAACATGAATGTTCAAACAGTCATCTACCTCCAACAACCAGAAAGTATCTCCCATGGATCTCATCCAGAAACAGACAGGATGCCTGCTCTGATACCAATTGAAATTCTGGTAAGACAGAACCCAGATGTCATATACGATGTCGTGACATCTGGTCTGTCATCAGTTTAGCTGAGGCAGTACATACAGATCCCTCAATTATTTATTACTTCTAACATCCAGAAGTCTGGAAGTGTTGGGATCACAGAGATTCTGTGTTAGCACAGTCATTAAACCACATACTGATGTCAGGCACGATGTTATGACATCCAAACTGAACTTACAAATAAACTTTGCAGAAAATAAAGAACACATCAGAATTGTTCACCCAGTTCGGTTCAATCAACCTACTCTGGGGGCATACCAAGCCAGGGATGAAGTCCACTATTAGCAGTATCAATTCAGAGCTAAACTCCCAATTTACAACTCCTCACTTAATTACTACCCAATGACCCCTCTACCTAGGTTCTCCCTAGATATGGAATATCTCCATTCCACTCCCAATCATAGCAATGATGTCTAGCAGTCAACAACTCAGCCACTGCATCGACGGCTTAATCACCAACAATTTAAATATACATAATGGAGTAGTTCCAAGAACACAATCTTCACTCATTGCTTCATAGCTTCTGAGTGAATACACTAAACCTCTTACCTACAGGCTTCGAGGCACAAATCAGTGACCTTCCCACAAACCGGGAGGTTCACGTACACGGCTAACCCTAATGATTACATCTTTCTAAACGACGGCTAGCTTAATAATCTAGGTTACAAAGTTTCCTATTTATAACCTATTCCCAACTGGACTTGGGCTTACAATCACAACATTATTTGCTGTTACAAATCACAGAAAACTTTCTGCTAAAAACAAGGTCTTCAATCATAAGTTTCCTAATTTATCTTCATAATTAGAAACTGCATCATTCTCGAATATTCTAATCTTGATTCTCTTGACCTTTAAACCTGCGCCACATAGGATTGCATAATATTCCATAGAATATTCTGTATCTTTTGAGTACTTACTGAATCTTTATATTCCAGCTCAGCAGGCGCGTGACAGCTAAATATAACAGTAACTGCTGTCAAATACTGATGTCACAGAGCACGTCGTGACATTCCATAGAACATCTTGATGTTGTACCTGTTCTGCATAAATCACAGCAAACAGTATTCTTCACTTCAATTCTCTGCTTCACACATATCAGGGTGCCAAAAAGACAGCCCATGATTTATACTATTACTGATGTACAATCAGCATAATCTTTAGTTTCCCAAAATAGAGACTGACATAAATAAGGAAACATAATAGAAACAGAACAGAAAACGTAACAGCTACTGCTGTCAAACACTGATGTCATGACGTCGAGCATGACATCCAACTCACAGAAAACGTAACAGCTACTGCTGTCAAACACTGATGTCATGACGTCGAGCATGACATCCAACTCACAGCATGTATTAGCTTACACAACCAGAACTTGCATAACCTTTAACACTACACACCACATGTCATGACCTTAGTCAAGACAACAGAATACACATGAATGGTTTACCACGAAATGCAGCCAATCAAAACATCTACATTACCGTACATCAGTACGTACTTCGACTGGAGCAACTCCTTTCTCCCTTGTATATGGCATGGAGGCAGTCCTACCTATAGAGGTTGAGATTCCATCAATGAGAGTTTTGATGGAGGCAAAATTAACAGAAGCCGAGTGGTGTCAAAGCAGATTCGATGAATTGAACTTAATCGAAGAAAAGCGCATGACAGCTTTATGCCACGGTCAGCTATATCAACAAAGAATGAAGAAAGCTTTCGACAAAAAGGTTCGACCTCGCACAATCAAAGAAGGCGACCTTGTACTCAAAAAGATTCAATCTTTTCTCACAGATTCGAGAGGGAAATGGACTCCCAATTATGACGGCCCCTACGTGGTCAAGAGAGCTTTCTCAGGAGGAGCCTTAATACTCACGACTATGGATGGAGAAGAATTCACCCGTCCTGTGAACGTCGACGCAGTCAAGAAATACTTCGCCTAAATAAACAAAAGAACAGCTCGCTAAGTTGAAAACTCGCAAAGAGCGACTTAGGAAAAAAAGAGCGTCTCGGTGAATAGAAAACCCGAAAGGGCGATTCAGGCAAAAATTAGAGACATAAAAAATATATTAATCAATCCCGGTAGACTTAAAACCCGAAAGGGGTAGTTTACGCAAAAGTTAGGGATATATGGCAAGTAACTGTGTTCAGGACAAACTTGATCATTCAAAAATCCATAGCGGAGTATTCATCATCAGCAGGTCATCTTCTACGAAGCACGAATATAGCGCAACTCTGAGTGGAAGGGAAAGATAACGGTCGTCACGTTTCATCGTAGCCCTTTTCCCGAAAATTACCAATTTCCAACTTTGTAAATACTCCATGGAATCAAGCATTTGGCTGATTACCATTCCATATATAATAATTTGAGCCTTGTGCTTTTCCTTCGCAATCTAGTCTTATTCAGTTTCTTGAAATGCATTTTAAGTTTAAACAGTCAATTTCTTGAAACAAATGTTTTCATAAAATAAAAATGAATTTACTTGCAAAAATAAAGGTGAAATTTCTTTCTGAGGTTTACAAACAATAGGAAGAATGCAAACAGTTGCTCCGAGAACGGTTGAGACTCCGGGAACCAAGTTTTCCCCATGAGGTCGCTTTGCGAACATCTCCCGATGACGGATCTTTACTTCAATTCGTATTACTCACTTCGGACAGCGGACAACTGATAACCATATATTCCCAACAGAGTTCGAACTCCAAGAAGAGGACCTCTTCTGATCCACAAGAATTCAAGTCGTATCTTAGGATTTTACATCTGCGACAATTCTATTCACATTCACTTTACATTTTATCATTGTCATAATATTCATGCATACATTACATCATAACTGCATAGCCGAATCAGGCTTTGATCCTGTGAATGCCTAAGTCATTGAGGCATGAACTCAAGTTTCCCCTGCAAGTTCCGGAGAAACTTTTTCCTTCGAAACAACAGTTCATACACAAGGATCTCACCAAGCAAGTCAACAAATGGTAGTCTCCCTCAGAGAGATAGTTTGTTCACTTTTGGAATTCCTCAGCCGAGAATCTCCTGCAGAGCGACATTCGACAGTCTTCTTCAAATAAGATAGTCTGCTTCACATTTTGGAATTCCCTACAGTTTTGGTATTTCCCCAGCAAGGTCGAGAGATGCCACTTTTTCGTCAAAGAAAAATTCAGAATCTCCCAGCAGATCGACAAATGATTCCCCAGCAGAATCAGTGAATGGTAGTCTTCATCCAGAAGATAGTTCATGATCCCCAGCGGAGTCAACAAATGGCAGTCTTTTCCCAAGAAAAGACAGTTTGTCTGTTAAATACTCAAGAGATCGACAAACGGCAGTTTCTTCAAACAGTTTGTCTGTTTCAGGGATGTTTAGTTCCCCACAGAGTCGATGAATGGTAGTTTTCCTCTTAGGAAAACAGTTTGTTGATTCCCCAGGCACCAGTCGACGAATGGCAGTTTTCACCCCAAAAACAGTTCGTCCGCCTTCAAACAAAGTCATTAGCCCCTCAAAAGAGCGCGGGCCCATATGACAAACTTTCAAAGATGCCAAATCAAAAGGGAAGATGTTGAAGTTTCTTTATTTACCATCAAATGGTATCTCATCTCCAAGTGCTGATGAGAAGTTTGATGAGGAAACAAATCTTTGAAGTTTCTTTATTACCATCAAATGGTATCTCATCTCCAAGTGCTGATGAGAAGTTTGATGAGGAAACAACCCTTTGAAGTTTCTTTATTACCATCAAATGGTATCTTACCTCCAAGTGCTGGTAAGAAGTTTGATGAGGAAACAAAACCTTTGAAGTTTCTTTATTACCATCAAATGGTATCTTACCTCCAAGTGCTGGTAAGAAGTTTGATGAGGAAACAAACCCTTGAAGTTTCTTTATTACCATCAAATGGTATCTCATCTCCAAGTGCTGATAAGAAGTTTGATGAGGAAACAACCCTTTGAAGTTTCTTTATTACCATCAAATGGTATCTTACCTCCAAGTGCTGGTAAGAAGTTTGATGAGGAAACAAATCTTTGAAGTTTCTTTATTACCGTCAAATGGTATCTCATCTCCAAGTGCTGATGAGAAGTTTGATGAGGAAACAAACCTTTGGAAATTTTCTCTTTATCTGAGATATTGTCCAAAATCACAACTGAGACCAGTTTCGAGATTTGGACATCCGGAACGAGAGGAGGTTGTTTACCTTTTTCTAAGTGTCAACACTTAGTTAAAGAAGATGGATTGCGCATCCTACATTGCCATCCATTCACCAGAATCCACATCAAGTATTTCTATAGGGGCTTGTCTCCTCATTCCCCGCCAAGTGCGACAACGGGATCAAATCATGCAAAGATTTTATCATCTCAGGAGCGCCCAAAATTCGGGCATTCTTTGATATTTAAGTATCTTTTACGCAAGAGAGATCGAGATATCAATCTCTCTCCCTCCAGTTAAAAGAAACTTAAATAGGGGCATCTGTCATACCCTAATTTTTGACCCCCCTGAGATGACATATCTTCAGGATTTTCATCAAGTCAAAGCAAGTACCCAGAGCAGCCTGACATTCAATCGAGGGTGTTCAAAGACAAGAAAACTCAGGCAAAGGATCAATCAATAGAGGGATTAGTCTCTAATACAAGCATAAGACTCAAAATCCTCATTATTACACCTATGATTGATTAAGACACCCAGTTATCTAAGTACAGGATTACTCAGATCAACAGACTAGGGTTTGGAGCCTATCAAGGACTAAAATCAGGGATCACCTTTGGGAAACCCTAAAAAGCCCCAGGGGATCATTCAAAGACATCAATCATCTACAAATAACTCATATGACAAGATCCACTGGACATTACACCCCAATTCAAAGTCTACAGTCATTATTTTCATATGGTCGACAATTAGGGTTTTTGACCTAATTCACCAGGATGGTTGACTTTTAATCAGGGCATGGATCCAAAACTCAAGACATGATTCAAGAATCTCTACTACCTCAATATAATCCATTTACATCATTCATTTGAGGAGAAGATCTTGTTTCTTCACAAAAGCCCAAAAATTCACTTTGTCAGGGAAAAGTCAACTGTGAAGGATCATCATTGACTTTTAAGGTTTTTGGTCAAAAAATGACTTTCAAAGATCAATATCATCAATATATGGATGTCAAAGTCATTTGACCAAAGAAATTCAAAGAAATTCATCAAGGAGCAAAAAGTCGGGAATTAGGGTTTTTGAGGGCATGGTGAGAACTCAAAATTTCACCTACACAACTCAAAAAACTTCCAACATGAAAGTTGTAGATCTTGCAAAATAAAACAACATCTTACAAAGGAACTTTTTTCAAAAGATCAACCATTTATGAAGTTTTGGAAATTTTGAAGTTTAGGCCATAAACACTTAGAAATTTTTCTAAGTGTTTTAACCTAGTTTTCATCCAACTTTGGGCTCATTTTTCACAAATTTCCCAAATGATTCTGAAGAAGACATAAACTAATGATTTAAAGTAGATGTTTAGGGCTTTCCAAATTGTGTTCAACCTTCTCCAAATTCAATTTGAGCTAGGAGTTATGCTTGTTCAAAGTTGGCCTCATGAAGTAAAATTATAGGTCATGTGCAAATTGGAACTTTGCAATTTTGTGCATTTTGCTTCATGAATGGATGCTACACGACCCATAACATGTCTGAAACAATACCATGCATTCATTTTCACCATGCCATGATAATTGAAGAAGATTCCTAAAACAAGAACATGTGATTATGTAATGATTACTTTTGAGAATTTATGGCAAATTGATGAATCACCCAAGGAATCTTCTCACCAACCAATTAGAGCTCACTTTGCATCTGAATTGTCCCCTAAGATCAGATAGAATCAATGGATAGGGGAGGTGGCTCGAAAATGCAATGATCACACTTGGATATTCTTTGAAATTTCTTCATGGCTAAGAAACCAAACTTGCTTCACTAAGCAAGCTCACTCTCCCAATCAGTACTGAGACATTTGCCTATAAATAGAGGCCTCATTCTCATTCAAAAAACACACCAAAGCAACCATATTCCTTGCTTTCTCTTTCTCTTCTCATGTTCATTGTTTTTCAAAGTTCTTTGGCAAGAAGAATCGATTTCTTCAAACCAGAGCTTATCTTTGGAAAGTGAGCATTCTAACATCTCAAGGGAGGTCATTTGAGGTGATCCAAGCACCTGGATCACTTCTGTAAGTAGAGGAACACCATTGTTGCTCTCACTTTGGAGCATTTGCAGTTGGAGGTCCATAGAGTGATTCAGGAGGTTTCAAGTCAAGCCAATCATCCAGGCACACTCCTCAGGTCATAGTGAAGCTAACCAGATGGCTGCAGCTCATCTGTAACTCCAAATTCAACAACCTCCATGTTCACTTGAAGCTGAAATCGAGGGAGGTCCATAGAGCAATTCAGGAGGATTCAAGCTCCAATAAGCATTCAGTTAGCATCATTGAGTCTCAGGGAAGCTATTGAGATCATTCATTCAAACCCAGGTGCTCTCAATCATCCTCACGACCTCCATTTTCAGAGGTAAGTTTCTGAACTTCACCTCTTTAATTTAAGCACTCACTGAGTTAAAGCTCGATTCTATCTTGTTTAGTATCATCAGAGGATTGAAAACCCTCTATCATCTTGCATTTATTCATCTTGTTTGTCATTTAATTTCAAATTTAGGGTTTATATGTTCTTAGAGTTTTCTGAGAAATTAGGTAGCTATAGTTCATATAAATAAATGTTAGTTACATATCTGGATTCGTGAGGAAATTTAGAACAAGATTGATGTTTACATCATGTCATTTAGTTGAGAAACCAGAGAGTTAGGATTTTGAAAATCTTTGAGCTCGAGGAAGAAGATGACTATGGCCATGGCGCGCAAAATTTGAATCTGGGGCCAAAGTTTATTTTATTTTGAATGGTATGCGTTCCTTAAACGACTGAACAAACTTGCCCTAGTGGCCTCCCATACGCCCTTAGTCTCATCATGCCTCAAGTCTGGGGTTCGAATCCCCCTCGCCCCAGACTTTTTGTTTCTTTTATTTTTCAATGATTTACTAGTTGTTTTGAAACATAACCAAATGAATGCAAGTTACTATCACCACACGCGCGTTGGCTCAGTGGTGTTTGTTTTGAGTGTGTAACCTAGAGGGCGTGGGTTCAAACCCTCCAAGGGCCAAAACTATTTTTTTTAACACACAATTTCTTCCATTTTCTCACAAACTTCACATATTTATTTAACCTATCAAATTAATTTATTTTCACTTCATTTTTCACACACTTATCATTTAATATACCTATTTTGTGAATAATAAAAAAAATCATAAAAATATTATTTATTTCATATATTTTTATTAGGTTTAAAATAGTATGTTTTAAGTGTTTTCTTAAATACTTTAAATACATATATTCACTTTGTTTTAACCTAATCATTTTGTAAATAAAGTTTATGATAAAACCCTAATTGTTTAGGTCTTAATTAAGTAAAAATCTTTATTTTTACTTTGATTAAGTTGACTTTTGTCAATATTCAAAACTGTTTTCAATCTCTAATTAAACGGATGATTAAGGTTTTCAAACAACAAAACCTTGTATCATTCCAAATCATTTTCAAATTGCTTTTACACCAGTACTGTAAAGTACTGGGCCTCTAATAGAGTGTAAGTCCCAAAAACCTTCTCTTCTTAGCTTGTTTTCAAAACTGTATTTTCAAAATCTTCTTTCTGTTTTCAAAACATTCTTCTGGTATTTGAAGGGCATTATTCCCGGTGAAACTCTTCAGATACCTATGTGACCTTTGTCCATCTTCACTTCTTCTGTTTTCAAAAACCATTAACTGTTTATCATAAATATTCAACTATTATCAACAAAACAACAAAAATACTGTTGAGGCTCTGTACATACTTCTTCAAAGGCCTCCACTCCATCCAGGTTAGGCTTTACAAGCTTTCAATTTACAGTCTTTATTTAAATTACTGTCAAATATAAACTGTGCATATATTAGTTTAGAACTACGTTTGAGTATAAACCCTAGGACAGTTAAACTATATATATATTATAGGAATATGGCCTAGGATTGAGAATGTCTTCCCGGTGAAGGCTCTTTCCTAATTAGAGATCTGTAGTTCAAACCCCCAAGATGAATTATTCCCGGTGAAACATCTTGGCAAAAACCTTAGAATCCAAATAATAGGACACATCCACCCAAAGAGGAATTATTCCCGGTGAAACCTCTTACCCATTTGCTTAGAGCCAAAATAAGTTCAAAACTACATAGCTTTCTCTTGTGCTATAACAAGGACCCTCGATTAGCCTCCTCTTGGGCTTTGTACAAGGACCCACAGGCTTCTTAAAAGCATTTCCAGCTTCCTCTTGAGCTTGTATACAAGGACCCATCAGGTTTCTTATAAACATAGGAACAGGTCTTTAGTCACCTTTTAGCCTACCCTGGTGAGTTTCTTCCAATTTAAACCAGACTTTAAACAAGCTAAGTTTGTCTCAATTTTGCATTGAGTACACCTTTTGGAATGAGAGACATGGACAGTCTCTGTCACCCTTATCTTCATCAATCTTCCTTAGCAGAGTCTAGGATCCATGCTTTGGGTCATCCTCAGCATTGAGTCAGCCTTCATCTTGGGCTTTAAACAAGAAGTCTCCATTAGATAATCTTTCTGCCATCCACTTTTCAATCACAAAATCCCTGGAAAGGGTTAGCTTCCACACATTCCTTCATTTCAATAAAACCCCTGGAAAGGGTTAGCCTCCAACATCTGTCTAAAAAATGTCAAACCCCTGGAAAGGGTTAGCCTCCAAAGTCAATTAAAATCAACCTCCATTTCAATAAATCCCTGGAAAGGGTTAGCTTCCACACATTCTTTCATTTTTAATATAAACCCCTGGAAAGGGTTAGCCTCCAAAGTCAATTAATAAAAATGTCAAAAAATAAAGATTCATTTCTCTTAGGAGATAATTTCCCCCAAAAAAGAGTCAAAACCCCTGGAAAGGGTCAGCCTCCAAAAAACATGATAAAGTCAGTCTTTTAACAGACAAATTTTCCAGCTGAGTCAAAATCCCTGGAAAGGGTTAGCTTCCAAAGAAAAACAGTCTTTTAATAAATAAAACCTCCTCAGTAGAGTCAAAACCAACAAAAATAGTTAGCCTCAACCTTGGGCTTCATACAAGGCACCCAAACAATAAAACTCCCCTGTCAAGAGTCAGCCTCAACCTTGGGCATTGTACAAGGCAAATAATAGAGTCTCCCCAGTGAGTTCTTCATCACTCAGTAGCCACAACCTTGGGCTTTGTACAAGGCAGATAAACCATATTTTTCATGTGTCAAAGATTCCTAACACCTAGGATCTTTTCCCCATATAGTCATCCATACTTAATTCATTTAAGAGTCCGCCACAACCTTGGGCTTTGTACAAGGCAGAAAATAATGTTTTTTTCTAGCTAGAGTCAGCCACAACCTTGGGCTTTGTACAAGGCACATAAAATAGAGTCATTCATTCAATTATCCTCAACAGTCAGCCACAACCTTGGGCTTTGTACAAGGCACACAAATAGAGTCTCCCTAAGTAGAGTCAGCCTCAATTCTGGGCTTTGTACAGAACACAAAAATACCCTATAATTAATCCCCAGTGGAGTCATCTCCCAGAGTCGATAATATTAATAAATCAATCAAAAAGCCTCAAGCTTGGGCCTCATACAAGCCAGCTAAAGTCAAATCTTTTATACAGTAGATAGACATAGCTTATCTCTATAGAGAGATATTTTTACTACTCTACCACATTCAAACAAACAAACATTTCAATTTCAATTTTAATCAAGTCTCCCATTTAGGATTTTTGAAAGGCATGAGCTGGCAGTAAAACCCAGACATGTGGTAACTTTCCCTAATTTGGATGAGCATCTTTCTTTCATTTAAGAGGCATTTGACTGGTATACTTGCACATACACAAGTAAGGTCCCCCTCTTGAATGAAATGAATTCAGTTATTCTGTCACTCCTTTAAATGTTTGTGGTAGAATAGTACTAATACCTCTCTGTAGAGATGATTTCATGTCTCTTTACTGTAAACAGAGATTTAATTCCAAGCTTCAACCTTGAGCTTCAAGCAAGGCACCAAAAACAATTAATTTCCCTAGTTAGTTCCCCGAACTACATTAAGCTCTGACTTCCACTAGGGATATGTAGGCATGAGGTTCACAAGGAATCTCAGCGAGCTAATAAAATACCAAAAATAGTCAGTTTGTCTGTCTGTCTTTTAAAATCAATTCAATTCCTTCTCCTAATACAAAGGAGAAACTTTCCCAATCATTAGCAGCAAACACAATCACAATGACACAGAGAAGGTTCCTGTAGAGTACTACAGATATGTAGGGTGTTTAAACACTTCCCTATGTATAACCGACCCCCCGGACTCCAGAATTTCTAGTCTAGGTGAAATCCCCACACTTAGCAAACTCCTAGGGTTTAGTTGAGATCTTTTTTCCCCTTTCCTACTCGTAGGACAAATAAGAAAGTTCGTGTGATATCGTAGGAAGAACTGAAATAAAATTCATCCCACCACGGGCGCATTCTCCTTCCAAATTTCGCGTGAAGGGTTTAGCGTGCCGTCCTCCCAAGTGAAACGGGGAGGTAAAAGAAAACGACACCACAGCTTGCAATTGATCTGGTTATGTTTAGTGAGGGTCAGGGAATGTGTTTGAGTATTTAGTTTGTATTGAAACAAGCTAGAAATTAAAATTCGAATTTTAAATTTCTTTGAAAAATTCAAGTTGATACAAGTATGTTACAAGCATATGAATGGCTCTCAATTCGTGTCTCTTTCATTACTGAAGTATGCTCCTTCATTTATAGACATAGAAGTGCTTAAGAACTAAGCTAGGAAGCATTGATTGTTGTTGTTGAATTTTTGACTTCTTTAATACATGTAGCTTTGATTTCAACCAACCATAGCTTGATTTTTCCACACCTCTTGCCCTAGCCTGTTGTACTTGCTTCTTGCTGCAGAATTAAGTCAATTGTGGAGGCTTTAGCTTAAGATTAAAGCTACATCATTATCCTTTACCATTTCTTTTTCAATTTAATTTCAAATGTGATAAAATTAAACCAAAAATGAAATAAAAATGTTATGGGCCTTAGGTTGGTCGTGGGAGGCCCTTTACATCATGGGAAACATGTTTGGACCATGAAAATTGGGTTTCATTTGGAAGAAAAACATTTTTGATCAATGTTGATTTCATGCATTTTCCCAAAATTTAGCCAACTTCAACAAGGTGTAAATCCCTCAATTTTTATCATATGAAGGAGTTCTTGCACTTTTTGGAAACCTCAAAGAGTCCTCTAACCAATGTCTTTGGTCTCATATCAAAATGATTTTCCATGCTCCTTGTGTGTCCTTTTGAAAAAAGTGACTTTTTGTTGACTTTGAAAATGACCTGTAATGTCTTTGTCCATATTTTTCAAATGGTGAATCTAATGACCATGGGACCAATTGCATTTGAAAGATAATTGAATTTCCTTCAACATGAGCTTTGGTTTGAATTTTTTGGATGAAGGATGAGAGAGTTATGACCAGTCAAAGTTCAGTTGACTTTTTAGGAGAAAACCCTAATTTTGAAACTTAGGGTTTTGTTGATTTTTGATCTTTCCTTGATGAATTATGATCAACCAATGATCAAATGATAAATACTTTGACAAAATATGGACTTTGACAAAAAATTTCATTTTTGACTATCTGTTGACTTTTTGGTCAAACGGGTCGTCTGTTGACTGTTTGAGCTGCTGACTGTGCGTCTGAGCGAATTGAAGTTTGAAAATTTTTATGATGGTACTTTGAGATATATGGAGGTCCATGAAATCCATTTGAAGTCTCAAAAAACTTGTTCTCCTGAAAAAAACAAAAAACCCTAGTTAGGGACTGTTTGTGTAGGAGACAGTTAAGCGTACCTGATTTTTGTGCAGTGCTGAGTCTCTGCTAATCATGTGATATTCAGAAGACTTCTAGGACAAAAATCTTGGAATTTTGAAATGCAAAAGTTTGATTTGATTGATGGTACAAAACACGGAGAATTGCACTGTCAGCGGTTTGACTGTCAACTGACTGTTCAGGCATGTAGCAGTTAAAGTGAAAATTCAACAGTCAAAGTTAATATTTTTGTTGTTTTTGTTTTTGGTTTTGTTTTGTGTTAATGATGAAAATTTATTTACATGACTTGTTAGAAAAACACGGACGTAATAAATAAATAATATGTACTGTATGCGAGTAAAATTACCGATAATAACCCTGAAAATCATTTAATGCACAGAAAAATAAATATTTAACTGGCAGAAAACACACAAAATATTATCTGGATAATTAAGCAACAATATGACAAATAGTACGACATTTAATACTGACAGTACAAATATTACATACTATAATGAACAGTACGACGAGTAAACGGTACATTAAGAAATAAGAGATACGGCAAACTTTAAGAATGACGATTAATAACCCAAGCTACAAATAATAACATGTAGATGATTGGGAGTGTCAACATCCCAGGTCCACATTTTTCAGGGCTATGTAGACAGAAGAAGGACATGATTACCACCACGACGGTGATGATCATAAGAAAACACGACTCTATCCGCTTCGCCATTTTTGCCGGGGGAAGAAGAGAGAATGAATATGAAGTAGAAATTTGAGAGATGAGTTAGAATTTGATGTGAGATTTTATGAAAAAAATGAGAGGTATTTATAGAATGAAAAGAAGGATAGAGACGTTGGGGAATGAAGTGATTCCGTACAAAAGGAAAATTTGAGTGGAAGTAGGATTTGAAAGAAAGTGTATGGTAGGGTTTGAAAAAAGAGATGTATAGAATAAAGTTAGGATTTGATTTTGAAAGAAGAGATTTGAATGGAAAGGAAAAGATTTTGAAAATAATGGAAAATAGTACAAAAATTAGTGGGAAACAAAATCAATAATAATTTACTTGTTACCAGTACGGTCTGAATCCCCGGACTTTGCGCCTGCAAAAGATTTAACTCTGTACCAATTGCGTCAGTACTATTTATCTGTAAATGAATCTCAAATAAATAGCGTGTGTGAAGTAATAAACAGTACTTGGCGTTTGCGTAAGAATAAACTCAACAGCGAGCCAAAATACCGTATAAGAAAAATTCTAAAAACCAAGTATTCATAAATCAGGATATGAAAATCCAAGATTATATGAAACTTTTAATTTTTAGATTGAAGTTTTCTTGAAAAAAGATGCGGGCAAATTTTGGGGTATAACACCATGCTTTAGTCGAGGTTCGAGAACTTCGAAGTACATTTTTAAGGTTGCGAAATGTGTCTGTCAATCAATCAAGTAAAGTTTGGATCGAGAATTTTCTCGACTCAGTGATTATCAACATGTCTATGCAAGTAGCTATATGTTAAAATCAAATTCATGGAATTTAAGAAAACATGAAAATTTATCATGTTTCGTTGGAATTTACCTGGCCTGAGTTTATAAACGTGGTGTGTGATCATCATTCACATGAATGCATCTCTCTTTGTAAATAGAATCCGTCATCATGTCTCTTCAATCGGGAAAAACACGCAGCAAAGTAAACAACCCAAACAATAAGCAATAAACATGAATAAGAAACTTCATACTTCTCAAACCATAATATGATCAAGAAGTTTATCTAGGCATCACTTTTTTTTAATGTGAAATGAAAAATTGAAAAAATCAAATCTGAATAAGAATAACTCTTATTCATGACAGAATAATAGTTGTGAAATTTCAGATCTAACATACAATGTAAACTTCTAGAACTAATTTTTTAATAATTTTAAAACCCTAGAAACTGAGATGCACACTCGATTATGAAAATTCTTCTTCATGTGACAATCATATTTGTGAAATTTCATAGAACAACAAACCATGCTCCGACCACCATAACTGAGTTGCACCTCAAAACTTCAACCACCTAGTGCAATTTGCCTTCATTCCTCCTTCTCCGTCCAAATGAACACCAACTACACTCTTCCAGTGCTTCTTTCCCGATCCACAACCATAAACCTTCGAAAACAACTTCAAACACTCACTATCATCTAACAAATTCCACCATCGTGTAACCATTCCTCCTCCTTCGCTTATTTTCGGAACACTACAAACGACAACAAAATCGTAGCCATCGTGAACCCTGCAAACCACACACCTTGCAACTGTGAAGCAACGCACAACCTGTTAGAACAAGAATTGTTCTGATCAATAATCTTAGTTTTGATGATAACAATGTATATGAATTTTGCTCAAGATAATGTGGTACTCTAATCCTATGCAATTTCCTTTTCAGGAAATATATAAAGAGTATGCACAAATCAGCGCTAAGAAGCTTTGACTCAGAAGGTTCAGTATGCAACTTCAGCACATGGTCTGGCAAGACATCAGAAGATGGTCAAGAAGAATCAGAACATGGTCTATTAGAAGCATCAGAAGAACTTGAGTTCAGAAGCAGAAGCACTGAAGTCATGGAATCACGCTCAGAAGCATATCAAGATCAGAAGATGCTCTGCACCAAGCTGTTTGTACTCTGATGATATTCAACGTAGTATTTACAAAGAACAAATCAGAATCAAGTACTAGATGGCAAGCTACGCTGACTGACAAAAGGAACGTTAGAAGCTATTAACTGCAACGTCAGTAGTCACAGCAAACGCAAGGCTCGAGGTAGTTGACAAAAGAGTGAAACATTAAATGCAATGCTGTACGGAATACGCAAAGCATTAAATGCTCCCAACGGTCATCTTCTCAAAACGCCTATAAATATGAAGTTCTGATGAGAAGAAAGGTTACGAATTTTGGACGCACTTTGAACGAATTCTGAACTATCTCTGATACTATCTTGCTGTTCACTTCAAAAGCTATCAAACTTCATCTTCAACCTCACTACATTACTGTTGTAATACTTTAGTGAGTCTAAGCTTAAATCTGTAAGAGAAATATCACAGTTTGTGATTATCGCTTTTAAGAAGCAATTGTAATACTCTTAGAATTTGTTTACATTAAATTGTAAAGGACTAGAGTGATCGGGTTGTGATCAGTATACTCTAGAGAAGTCTTAGAAGGTCTCTAAGCAGTTGTTCCTAGAGTGATCAAGTTGTGATCAGAAGACTCTAGAAGACTTAGAAGTTGTCTAAGTGGAAAACCATTGTAATCTCGTGTGATTAGTGGATTAAATCCTCAGTTGAGGTAAATCACCTTGTATAGGGTGGACTGGAGTAGTTTAGTTAACAACGAACCAGGATAAAAATACTTGTGCAAATTATTTTTATCTTACGAGTTTTTGAAACTACACTTATTCAAACCCCCCCCCCCCCCTTTCTAAGTGTTTTTCTATCCTTCACAACCACCATTCAAACCTCTGCTTACTTCTCTGATTCAGCCAACAACTTTAATGAAAACATCGAGACCACACCGAGCAGCTCACGACCATCCTCAAATGTAAATGCAGACGATAATACCTCAAATGAAAATGGAAGAAACTGGATCTGGAAGAAGGAAATGATGATTTTGTTGGAGTTTGAGCTTGAGAAATTGAGGGGAGAGATATATGATGTACGAAGAGAATCAGAAGTGATAATATGAAGTCCAATTGTTTGAAATGATGCACCTCATTGTTACTCGGGCAAATGGATGTAAGAAACTTGAATGAAAACAACAATGTATCGCTACTTGACAAAAGTGGTCTCTTTGATTGGACAATACAAGATTATTTGGCCAATTATATAAAAGGGCATCAATCCGTGTAAATAAAATCTATAAAATAAGAAAACAGATGTACCTGGAAAACTCATTTTTGCCCTTTGTTCTAAATTTGCCACCTATTCAAATGAGGGTTAAATTGTGTCCAATTATTACTTTTTGTGACTAAATTCTGACATGGTCCAATTGTAACTAATGATTTCTAAAAGTTATTGTTTTTGTTTTTCTTCTCTGTATCTATCTTTTCTCTCTCACGTACTTTTTTTTCTCTTTCTCTCCCTCTACTGTGCACGTTCTTCTTCTCCTCTCTTTCTTTTCTCATCACTCCCTTCCTCTTCCTCTTCTTTCTTCTCTCTTCATCTTCTTTAAAAAAAATTACTGATGATTTGATGAAGGTTACGGTTATTTTTTACATAGTTATTTATTTTATTTTTTTCAGGTTATAGATCTATATACCAAGACGCAAACTGACTTTAAACCATATAAAAAGTGTAAGTTTTAACTTTTTTTTAAGTTGTAGATCTATACATATATGTAATCATCCTGGATATTATAGATCTTCTTTTGCTATTTTTGAACTTCATGACAAAACCCATATTTTTTCATCTTTTTAATATTTTTTCACTTCTTTTATTTTTACAGGTTGTAGATTTACATATAAGATGGAAAAAGTTAAATAACATTGATAAAAGAAAAGAGTAAGTTTTTAATTTTGTTTTTTGTTTTTTTAGGTTGTAGATCTAAAAGAATATGTTACCATCTATGTATTTTCTGGATAATATATACTTTCTTGATTTTATTTTGTAGATTGAGGTTGAATGAATAAACTTTTGTTTGAATAATGGATGAGGGTAGTGAAGAAATTTGAGTTTTCATTTGAATGGTGGATCTTGGAAAAGAATGATGATGGAAGTTTTGCGTTTGAAGGGACAAATCAAATTTCTTTACTTTTCAAAGAGTTAGGTTGAACGACTGATGAATAGATGAAAAAAAATAAGGGTTTTGTGTTAGAATTTTGGGTTTGGTATGAATAAATGAGAGTGTTGTAGATGAAATCTGGGAGTAGAGAGATAAAGAATTACAAGAAATAAGTAACATGTTGTTTTGGTATCTGATAAGAGATAAGAAAATCTTGTGGAAGCAGTAATGCTAAGACACGTGGGTGGGAAGAAAGAGAACATGTGGTGATAAAAAGAAAGAAATAATAATCAAGAAGATTTCTTTTGAGATAGAAAAAGGAATGAGATAGAAAAATTATGATTCTCATTAATTATTTAGGGATAAAAAAAAATGATTCTCAATTATTATTATTTTTAGGTGAAACAATCTTTTATTTATCTTAATATTCAATACATTTAATTTTTTAATAAATTTTTTATTAGAAATTGATTTAATTTTAAAAAAAAACTATACTTTTAATTGTTAATATCTCTTATTTTACTTTTAAGATAAATAAAAGATTGTTCTCTAATATATCTTATTTTTAAAAGAAATTAATTTAAACATTTTTATTTTAAAATAAAATAATGTTTAAGACTAACAATTTAATCAAATCTTTTAATTTTTGACTAATTTTATTTTAGTCAATGAGAATTGTGAAATATTGGTAAAAGAAGTAAATGAGAGATGAGAATTGGTAAAAGAAAGTAGGAAAAAAAAGTAAATGAGAGATGAGAATTGTGAGAGGATTGATATGAAAAGATGTACAGAAAAAATGATAAAAGTATAGTTGTTTTGAAAAGACAAATATTTAGACTTCATAGATTTATAATCAATTAATTAAATTAAAATACTGTATATGAAGAAGACAAGTAAGAACATTGATTGAAATTGAAATGGGACATGTAAATCTAAATATGAGTACATATTTTTAATGTTGTTATGTCACAACATATATTGCAATCAGTTTAAAATATATATAAATTATTATATTACTCAATTAATTTAATACATTATATTAAATAGTTTATAATTTAATAATTTATAAGTTAAATAATTATTTAGTTTATAATTTAATAATTTATAAGTTAAATAATTATTTAGTTTATAATTTAATAATATTAAATTTAATAAAATTAAGTTAAATGAATTATAAGATATAGACTTCCTTAGTATTTTTAAGATGTAGACTGAAGTAGACTTCCATATTTTTATTGCTTTTTTGTTTTAAAGATATATAAAACATCTTAAAGATAAGGTTGAGGATGAGAATTGACAGAAAAATTGAGAAAAGGAGATATGGAAAGATTTGCAAAGATATGCAATGAATTAAACGTGAAAGAAAATCATAATATGTTGATCTTGATACCATCAAAAAATATACTCACAAAATCAATCGTTAGTTGATTCAGTGGTGATTGGCGCTGGACTTGTAGGGAGAACCACGGTTCGATCCCCGCAACTGCGATCGAGAGTAGGCTTGGCCTACTTGATGCCAGAGCTTATCCCCCGAACCGGACTATACCGGTGGTAATAAAAAAAAAGTCACAAATGTCATACATCATAAAAGAAAATGCAGAAAAAAATCATTTTGGTGCATATATAAAAAAAGTATTTTCAAACTTTTATTTTGGTACCATTCTAATTATATGTATGATTCTGTACACCAACTTTTATATATTTAAGCAAAGTATTTTTATTTACTTTACTTACTTTTTTCCAATGTTTACCTTTACATTATAGTTTCTTTAATATTAGACTTCGACATAGTGGAAACCCTATTTCCTTTCTGTGAGATTTTGGATCGAACTCTAGTATGGCCGAAGGGTAGCTTCTTGGTTCGACAGGGTTAAGCATGAAGTCGAAGGTTGTTCACATGCTTGTGTCGAAGATGCTAGGGTTGTTAGCATGTTAAATTAGGTTTTAGTGTTTAAACCCTAATTTGTTAAGTTAGCTTGTTTATTAAGTTGACTTGTGTAATGGGCCTTGTGGAAAAAGCCCATTAGTTAGTATGTTAGGTTTTATTATAAATAGCATACTAGTCTCTCATCATTGCTAAGCTGCAAATCCTAATTTAGGGTGAGAGAGGTTATTTGTTATTCTTGTAAACTTGTAATCTTGTTGAAGGAAAAGTAAAAGAATAGCAGTTATAACCAATTCTTGTGTTCTTATTCTCTTCCCTAATTCCCTATTATACTTTGTTATTGGTATCGTTTTTCACAACAAATTGGTGCGGTGAGCGTGGAGAAGATGCCGTCAACAAAGTATGAGATTGAAAAATTCACCGGAGTGAATGATTTCGGTCTGTGGCGCTTGAAGATGAAAGCCCTACTGGTTCAGCAGGGTTGTTTGGAAGCGTTGAAGGGAGAGGCAGCCATGAATGCTGCATTAACGGCAGCGGAGAAGACAACTATGATCGAGAAAGCACACAGCGCAATTTTGTTGAGCCTTGGTGATAAGGTTCTCCGACAGGTATCAAAGGAGACGACGGCATCAGGGTTATGGGTGAAACTTGAAAGTTTGTATATGACCAAATCGCTGGTAAATCGACTCTACCTGAAGCAAGCTTTGTATTCATTCAAGATGATTGAAGACAAAGTATTGGCTGAGCAGTTGGATATGTTCAACAAGCTGATTCTTGATCTTGAAAATATTGATGTGAAGATCGATGATGAAGATCAAGCGCTGTTACTATTGTGTTCTTTGCCTAGATCACATGCTCACTTCAAAGAAACTCTCTTGTATGGAAGGGAGTCCCTGACGTTTGAAGAAGTTCAATCAGCCTTATACTCTAAGGACTTGAATGAACGAAAGGAGCATAAACCTTCGACTGTTGGCGAAGGTTTGGCCGTTAAAGGAAAACTCTTACGAAAGGATGGTAAGTTCGACAAGAAGAAAGGCAAAAGCCAGTCGAAGTCTTACAGTGGCGAAGCATCTGGCATTCGATGCTACCATTGTAAAAAGGAGGGTCACACAAGAAAGGTGTGCCCTGAACGCCTGAAATATCATGGAGGTAAGGATAATGGCAACGCTGCCATTGTTCAAGATGATTTCGAATCATCTGATGTTCTTGTGGTTTCAAGCAGTGACTCTAAGAGAGAGTGGATTATGGATTCAGGTTGCACTTGGCACATGACTCCAAACAAAGACTTGTTCGAGGAATTATGTGATCAAGATGGTGGATCAGTATTGCTGGGAAACAACAAGGCTTGCAAGATTGCAGGTATTGGATCTGTTAGATTCAAGCTCCATGATGAGTCAATAAGGTTGTTGACTGAAGTCAGGTATGTTCCTGATTTGAAGAGAAATCTGCTTTCTCTTGGTGAATTCGACAAGAAAGGATATGTTTTCCAAGGAGAGAAAAGTATCCTAAGAGTCATGAAGGGTTCGAAGGAAGTCTTGAGAGGCGTGAAGAAACAAGGCTTGTATACCCTTGAGGCTGAAGTTGTAAGTGGTTCGACAAATGTTGCATCCACGAAACCTTTGTCGAAAACTGAAATCTGGCACATGAGATTGGGCCATGTCAGTGAAAGGGGTCTGGTCGAATTAGGGAAACAAAATCTGCTTGGTGGAGACAAAGTCGAAAAGCTGAAGTTTTGTGAACCCTGTGTACTTGGAAAATCTTGCAGAGTGAAGTTCAACAAAGGCAAATCAAGAACACATGGATCCCTTGATTACATCCATGCTGATCTTTGGGGGCCTGCAAGGTGTCCATCACATTCAGGAGCAAGGTATTTTCTATCCATAGTAGATGATTATTCCAGAAAATTATGGGTATTCATCCAGAAGACTAAGGATGAAACTTTTGAGAAATTCAAAAGTTGGAAGACTCTGGTTGAAAATCAGACTGGCAGAAAGGTCAAGAGGTTGAGAACCGACAATGGCCTTGAATTTTGCAATGAGGCATTCGACAGTTTTTGTGCTGCCTCTGGTATTGCAAGGCATAGAACTACTGCAGGTACTCCACAGCAAAATGGTTTGGCTGAAAGGTTTAATCGAACTATTTTGGAGAGAGTCAGATGCATGTTGACTAGTGCGGGGTTAACAAAGGTGTTCTGGGCTGAGGCTGTTTCGACAGCAACATATCTGATAAACAGATGTCCTTCGACAGAGTTAGATATGAAGACACCTGAAGAAGTTTGGTCGGGACATCCACCAGATCTCGACAAACTGAGAGTATTTGGCTGCGTAGCCTATGCTCACATTAGGCAAGACAAGGTCGAACCTAGAGCTCTGAAATGCATGTTCATGGGATACCCTGAAGGAGTCAAAGCTTATAGGCTATGGTGCCTAGAGCCAGGTCACAGGAGGTGTATCACCAGTCGAGATGTAGTTTTCAATGAAGCTGAAATGGCTTTTAAGAAAACTGATGATGTTGGTCGAAGTACAGAAACATCTGACGAAGAGCTGGAACAGGTAGAGATTCCTGTTGAGGTGGAGCATGTTGATGCTGAATTGCATATCCCAGATGAAGTCGAAGAAGAAGCAGAAGATGCTGAAGTTGAGGAAACTGACGATGACTACCTATTGTCGAGAGATAGGTCGAGAAGAGTCATCAAGCCACCTCAAAGACTTGGATATGCAGATCTTATAGCTTATGCCTTAATCTCTGCAAGTGAGGTTCTAGACGAAGAACCTAGAGACTATAAGGAAGTTATGAGGAGTCGAAATAAGACTGAATGGCTGAAGGCCATGGATGATGAGATAAAATCTCTTCATGATAATCATACCTGGGAACTGATCAAGAAACCTGCTGGGGCAAGGTTAGTCAGCTGTAAATGGATTTTCAAAGTTAAGGAAGGAATTGAAGGAGTGATGTCGAAAAGATACAAGGCAAGGTTAGTTGCAAGGGGTTTCACTCAGAAAGAAGGTGTCGACTTCAATGATGTGTTTTCTCCTGTTGTGAAGCATAGGTCCATTCGAATGTTGCTTGCCATGGTGGCACAGTTCGATCTTGAACTGGAACAAATGGATGTGAAGACTGCGTTCTTGTATGGTGATTTAGATGAAACGATCCTGATGAGGCAACCTGAAGGGTATGTCGAAAAGGGGAAGGAAGATTATGTGTGCGAGTTAAAGAGATCTTTGTATGGGCTGAAACAATCTCCTCGACAGTGGAATAGGAGATTCGACAAGTTCATGGCACGCATAAGTTTCATTAGAAGTCAGTTCGACCACTGCGTTTACTTCAGATTTCGACCTGGTAATTCATTTGTTATTTTGTTGCTTTATGTGGATGATATTCTCATAGCAAGCAACAGTGTTGAAGATGTGATGAGGGTGAAGGCTGAACTCAATAAGGAGTTCGATATGAAGGATCTGGGAGCTGCTTCCAGGATTCTTGGAATTGACATTCGAAGAGATAGAAAGAAGTCGAAGTTATGCCTATCTCAAGAGGCATATCTACGGAAGATTCTTGAAAAGTTTGGTATGTCGAATTCGAAGCCAGTTGTGACTCCAACAAACCCTCAATTCAAGCTGAGTATTGATCAGTGTCCCAGTACTGATGTGGAAAGAGCCTATATGAATAGCATCCCATATGCTAATATAGTTGGTTCTTTGATGTATGCTATGGTTTGTACTAGACCCGACATAGCATACGCAGTAAGTCTTGTAAGCAGGTACATGGCGAATCCTGGAAAGGCTCACTGGCAAGCATTGAAGTGGATTTTAAGGTACATAAATGGGTCTCTGAATAGAGTCCTAATTTATGGTGGAGCCTTGGGTGAAGATGGTAAAGCAGTAATCGAAGGATATGTCGACTCTGATTATGCAGGTTGTATGGATTCCAGGAAATCTATTTCTGGATATGTTTTCACTATGTTTGGCACAGCAATTAGTTGGAAAGCAACACTTCAGAAGGTTGTTGCTCTATCAACCACTGAAGCGGAGTACATTGCATTAACTGAAGCTGTGAAAGAAGCATTGTGGCTTGAAGGTTTTGCGAAGGAGCTGAAACTTCAAGGTCGAGGTATCACTGTTAAATGTGATAGTCAAAGTGCAATACACCTGTCGAAGAATTCAGCCTATCATGAGCGAACTAAGCACATTGATGTGAGGCTGCATTTCGTCAGAGGAGTAATCAAGCGTGGAGAAGTCCAAGTGCTGAAGGTTTCGACTGAAGACAATGCTGCTGATATGATCACCAAGACATTGTCGAGTTGCAAGTTTTTCCACTGTATGCAGTTGATAAAGCTGCATGAAGAAAGCTAGTTTGTTCCCTTGATGTTGTAGAGTTAGATCCAAGGTGGAGATTTGTGAGATTTTGGATCGAACTCTAGTATGGCCGAAGGGTAGCTTCTTGGTTCGACAGGGTTAAGCATGAAGTCGAAGGTTGTTCACATGCTTGTGTCGAAGATGCTAGGGTTGTTAGCATGTTAAATTAGGTTTTAGTGTTTAAACCCTAATTTGTTAAGTTAGCTTGTTTATTAAGTTGACTTGTGTAATGGGCCTTGTGGAAAAAGCCCATTAGTTAGTATGTTAGGTTTTATTATAAATAGCATACTAGTCTCTCATCATTGCTAAGCTGCAAATCCTAATTTAGGGTGAGAGAGGTTATTTGTTATTCTTGTAAACTTGTAATCTTGTTTTAAGGAAAAGTAAAAGAATAGCAGTTATAACCAATTCTTGTGTTCTTATTCTCTTCCCTAATTCCCTATTATACTTTGTTATTGGTATCGTTTTTCACAACACTTTCATTTTCAAACTCTTTTCTTTTTTACTTTATTAGTCGAATTCACTCCCTTACCTAGCAAAGATAGTGAGCTTGACAAGAGAACATTATTAATTCAATTGTATATATTTTAAAATTTTATCAAATTTAAATTATTTTTCATCAATTAGTTTATAAAACTAAACGAAAAAATTAAGAATACATCTCAAATAGTGGAAGGATATACATCTTTTGTTCTCTTCCCCATTTCAGTTTAAATAAGTAAAGTACATTTGAATTTTTTGTAATACAAATATAGCAAGGTCCTTCTAAGTTAAAATGAGGATGGGAGGGGTTGCTCAATTATCTCGAATATCTTGAGTTAATTTGGTTAAAAAAATTGAAGGTACAAAACTCAAGTTCTATATAAAAAAAAGGAAATATATACTAACAAGAGATAAAAGTTAGGCTTGTCATGTCCACCTCAAAAAGAAAACATTTGGTTTAAATGATGAAATATCAAGAGGTGCAGTTGCACTTCCTCCCATATATGTGGGTCTGCTCATCCGTGATAGAATCTAAATACGTGGTTTTCCTCCCATATATGTGGGTCTGTTCATCCGTGATAGAATCTAAATATGTGGTTGTTGGTTTGAGTACGATTATTTCTCTACCACATGTCTTCCACTTGGTTGATGCTGATATCGAATTCCGTTTTCGATAATTAATTTACTATTAATCCAAAAAATTAAAATATATATACGGGAATAAATTTACTATTGATTCCAATAATTTTATAAAGAATGTTAAAACAAAAATAATATTTACATACGAGAAATAAATACAGGAAAATATATTTTTATATACAGAAAAATAATAATTATTGTTCAAAAAAAATGTCTTTTTAAAAATATTATGAATTACTCAAGGTGGCCGACAAAAACCTAAATATTAGTGGTTTATAAAAAAACTCTTATATTATATTGGAACACATTTAATATTTTTAATTTTAACTTATATATTAATCTTAGACTTCTTTTTTATTTTTTTTTATAATTTATTTTAATTTTTTCTATTATTTTTGAATTCCATATTCTAACTGGTAACATAAAACCGGTCCACACCAGAACTCGTGCGGAGTCACGGGTTTCACACTAGTTTAAATTAAAAGGATAGTACAAGACACACATGTTTCATTATTACTTAGTAGTTAATTTATAAAACTCACTTAAAAAAAAATATTTTTTTAAATATCTCACAGAAGTATAGAAGGAAGTGTGACACCATCACTAGGAAAATTGTT